>NC_134882.1:27184198-27189198 GCF_041734735.1 Babylonia areolata | reverse complement strand
CTCTCTCTCTCTCTCTCTCTCTCTGTGTGCCTGTCTTCTCTCTCTTTTCTGAAGTCTGGATGTAAAAGAAAGCATCACCTCCATGCACAAGTACACCTACATCACACCAGACAACGAAACAGAACTCACAATGGAAGAGATTAAGGTACAGGTCGGAGGGCCAGAAAAACAATCAAGCGAACTTGTCTAAGATTTATGACGAGGGGAGGAACTACCTATCATCGATTGGAAAATTCAACAAGGTCGCGTCTGCCAAAACAACTTGTTTGTGCAAGACAACCTGTACGTCGTCTGTTTTATCTCTTTGCTTTTTAAAACCACCAGGACCAACGCCTCTCTTAAATGTACGGCTTTTCAGCTTATCCAGACAAAAAAAAAAAAAGAAAAAAGAAAAAAAGATTGTATAGCCTACATACAATCGCCATTTCAAAACTCGTTTTAATTCTGAATGGTAAAAGTTTTTTCCTTATTCGTTCCTTTCGTTTGTTCGCATGAACCTCTGCTTGCTTGATTCTTTTTAACATTATTCCCCCCCATCTTCTTCTTTTTGGTAAATAATTTTTGTGTGTGTGTATATTATGAATTATACACGGGAAGACGTGGCTATGCTGCGGCGCATTGCAAATGAAACCAGAACGAATGCAGGAAATGAATGCATGCAAGCTTAAATGCCGGGCGGTTTCGTCGGAAGTACTCCAGCCATGGCTGCAACAACTCTTTCAAACTAGGTCACCTTTTTTTTCTTCTTCTTCTTCTCCTTCTTCTCCTCTGTCTCCTTCTTCTTCGTCTTCTTCTTCTTTGTTTTCCTCGGGACAAGAAAATTCTTAGCCTCGCTCCGCACGCCATTATTTCCTTTCTGGAGGGCAGAGATAGGGTGGAGGGAGGGGGGAGGAGGGGAGAGGGAAAGACAACAGACAAGAGGCTGAAAGAGACAGAGAAAGAGGCAAAGAGAAAGAGAGGTAGAGACAGAAAGACAGAGGAAGATAAAGAGAGTCAAAGTGTGTGTGTGTGTGTGTGAGAGAGAGAGAGAGAGAGAGAGAGAGAGAAAGGGGGGGGGACAGAGGAATACAGAGATGGAGAGAGAGAGAGAAGAGGATGAGAAAATGTTTGAGAAAAAGTGTGAGAAAGAAAGAAGAGAGAGACTGAGAAATGCAAAGAGAAAGAAAGAGTGAGAGGGTAAGAGTGAGAAAGAGAGACAGAGAGAGAGAGAGAGAGAGGGTGAGAGAGTCACAGAGAGAGAGAGAGAGAGAGACAGAGAGGGTGAGAGAGTCACAGAGAGAGACAGAGAGAGACAGAGAGAGAGGGTGAGAGAGTCACAGAGAGAGACAGAGAGAGAGAGAGGGTGAGAGAGTCACAGAGAGAGACAGAGACAGAGAGAGGGTGAGAGAATCACAGAGAGAGACAGAGAGAGGGTGAGAGAGTCACAGAGAGAGAGAGAGAGACAGAGAGAGAGGGTGAGAGAGTCACACAGAGAGAGAGAGAGAGAGAAAGAGGGTGAGAGAGAAAGAGAGAGACAGAGAGAGAGAGAGAAGAAGAAGAAGGAGGAGGAAGAGGAGGAGGAGGAAGGAGGAGGAGGAATGACTCATGTTTCATAATGAAACCATGTCCAACGTGACCTCATGTCACTCACATGAATACCACGTTAATGTTTGTTGGTGTGTTTTTGTTGTTGTTGTTGTTGTTTTTCTTCTTCTTCTTCTGCTTCCGAATCACATAACTGCACGGAAAAAATGTCACTTCAACTATGAAAGAGAGAGAGGGGGTGGGGAAAGAAGGGAAAGGCATAGGGAGGGGCAAAGTGAAGTAGAGAGAGAACGAACGAACGAACGAACGAAGTTTTTTATTGAGGGAAGTGGAATAAGCATACATGTGCTTTTTTTTTCATCCAGCCCTCAGGGCAAATGGAAAATGAAAATGAGTCAAAACATCCACAAAGTAGCAAAGAGATGAAGAAATAAAGACATGACATTCACATACACATTTAAACATGCACATCTACATAATCCTGACACAAACATCATATTATGAAGGAAAAAGATCAACCCCCCCCCCCCTCCAAAAAAAACAAAAGAAACACACAGACCCTCCCAAGCCCCCCTCGTCCCCCCCTCCGCCAGAGAGAGAGAGAGAGAGAGAGAGAGAGATGAATCTCGTAGATACACAGATATAGTGATATAGACATGGGAGAGCGAGAGACAGACACGCAGAGACAGAGAGAAAGAGAGAGGGACAGACATACAGAGGCAGAGAGAGAGGGAGAGAGAGAGAGAGACGTGGGGTGGAACAACGTTGTATCTCACTGTACTCCAATTGTAGCATTTTTCGACAAAAATGCACGAGGCGACCCTGTATCGTTCATTTTAATCACGTCACTGTTCGATGTAAATCACTGCATGTCATTTCAGCTGTGAGAGAGCGGTGGAGGGGTTGGGGGGCGGAGGGGGGCAGCTAGAGCAGAAAGGGGAGAGAGAGATGAGACAGAGACAGACAGAGAGACAGACAGACAGAGACAGATACAGAGACAGACAGTGAGAAACAGAGACAAGAGGGAGGGAGGGAGGGAGAGTGAAAGAGAATGACAAGGAGAGACAGTGAGACAGAAGCAGTGACAAAGAGAACGTTTCACACAACAGTTTCATATCACATTGCAAATATTTCACAATTTTCTCTGTGTGTGTGTGTGTGTGCGTGCGTGCGTGCGTAGTGCGTTGCCACAGTACAGGCAGACTGCCCTGGCGTGAACTGTTCAAATGGCAACACTTGATTTTCGTCGTTGCACGTGAAACACGTTGGGTCAGGAACTGGATTTTTGCCTGCACTGTTAAATGATGATACTGGCCTGACACGTGGGGTCTTGGAGAACTGTTCACGCGTATCACGTGTCCAGTACCCCGTTGGTGATCACTGTTTTCAACCCTGAGGGTGGGCAAACCACAAGTATCTTGTGTGCCTGATGAATGCACTTTCTGTTTGCTATTGTTCTGCCCCCCTCTCCTACCCCCCCTCTCTCTCTGTCTCTGTGTCTAAAGTGTGCGTTCACGCTTTGTGTGCGTGTTGCACGCGCTTGTGCGTGCGTGTGTGTATGTATGGGTGTGTGTGTGTGTGTGTGTGTGTGTGTGTGTGTGTGTGTGTGTGTGTGTGTGTGTGTGTTAGTGTGTGTGTGTGTGTGTGTGTGTGTGTGTTAGTGTGTGTGTGTGTTAGTGTGTGTGTGTTAGTTTTGTGTGTGTGTGTGTGCGCGCGTGTGTATGTGTGTTAGTGTGTGTGTGTGTGTGTGTGTGTGTTAGTGTGTGTGTGTGTGTGTGTGTGTGTGTGTGTGTGTGTGTGTGTGTGTGTGTGTGTGTGTGAACGCGTTTATGTATGGATGCATGTATGTTTGTATGAGTGTGTGTTTGTGCGTGTTTCTGTGTGTGTGTGTGTGTGTGTGTGTGTGTGTGTGTGTGTGGGTGTGTGTGTGTGTTTATGTATGCGTATGTCCTTTGACAAAAGTGCACATGTGCGTAAGATGAGAACGAAGGAGACAGACTCGCGCAGAGATCAGACCCTGTATTGACCGGTGTACCAGCTGAATCGGTAGCACAAGCAGCACTGACCTGAAGTTGTGTGCCTTGAAAATAGAGAGTTACTTCTCTTTATTGTTGTTTAATTGGTAGATAGATGGATTGACAGGTAGGCATCAAACATACAGACCGACCGATAGATAGATAGATAGATAGATAGACGGACTTATGACAGACAGACGGACAGGTTGACATACCGACAGGTAGAAAGACAGACCCACACTGGGGGTAGTTTAAATGATTCCTCCTTTTTTCGTTTGTCCACCCATGTTGATGCTATGAAGCCCGCTTTCTGTGTGATCTCTGCAGACAGGTGCAGTCAATGAACAATGACTCAGGATTCAGAACTGCAGACAGGTGCAGTCAATGAACAATGACTCAGGATTAAGTAACTGCAGACAGGTGCAGTCAATGAACAATGACTCAGGATTAAGTAACTGCAGACAGGTGCAGTCAGTGAACAATGACTCAGGATTCAGAACTTCAGACAGGGGCAGTCAATGAACAATGACTCAGGATTCAGAACTGCAGACAGGTGCAGTCAATGAACAATGACTCAGGATTCAGAACTTCAGACAGGGGCAGTCAATGAACAATGACTCAGGATTCAGAACTGCAGACAGGTGCAGTCAATGAACAATGACTCAGGATTAAGAACTGCAGACAGGTGCAGTCCATGAACAATGACTCAGGATTCAGAACTGCAGACAGGTGCAGTCAATGAAACAATGACTCAGATTAATTAACTGCAGACAGGTCAGTCAATGAAACAATGACTCAGGATTAGGAACTGCAGACAGGTGCAGTCAATGAACAATGACTCAGGATTCAGTAACTGCAGACAGGTGCAGTCAGTGACAATGACTCAGGATTCACAACTGCAGACAGGTGCAGTCAATGAACAATGACTCAGGATTAGGAACTGCAGACAGGTGCAGTCAATGAACAGTGACTCAGGATTAAGTAACTGCAGACAGGTGCAGTCAATGAACAATGACTCAGGATTAAGTAACTGCAGACAGGTGCAGTCAGTGAACAATGACTCAGGATTAAATAACTGCAGACAGGTACAGTCAATAAACAATGACTCAGGATTAATTAACTGCAGACAGGTGCAGTCAATGAACAATGACTCAGGATTAGGAACTGCAGACAGGTGCAGTCAATGAACAGTGACTCAGGATTAAGTAACTGCAGACAGGTGCAGTCAGTGAACAATGACTCAGGATTAAGTAACTGCAGACAGGTGCAGTCAATGAACAATGACTCAGGATTCAGAACTGCAGACAGGTGCAGTCGGTGAACAATGACTCAGGATTCAGAACTGCAGACAGGTGCAGTCAATGAACAATGACTCGGGATTCAGGACTGCAGACAGGTGCAGTCAATGAACAATGACTCAGGATTCAGAACTGCAGATAGGTGCAGTCAATGAACAATGAT
>NC_134882.1:27164198-27179198 GCF_041734735.1 Babylonia areolata | reverse complement strand
GTTTACATGGGTTCTGTAGCGAAGAGCGTGCATGCTATTCAACTTATCGAAATAAAAACTCCTTTTACGTAACCTCAGTAAAACATTCGAGTTCGATATATATATATATATATATATATATGTGTGTGTGTGTGTGTGTGTGTGTGTGTGTGTGTGTATGTATGTATGTATGTATGTATGTATACATACATACATATATATATATATATATATATATATATATCTTTCTCTGTCTGTCTCCACCCCCCTCCCTCCCTCTCTCTCTCTCTCCCTTTCTGTCTGTGGACTGCTACTATTAATTACTTTGCAGCAACAAACACATCACTTTGTTTTGCTTTGTTTTGTTTTTAAACATCATGATCTGGAAGGCAAAAAAGTAGCAGTTGGAAATATCTATTTCTAGATTTCGTGATGTGTTTGCACAGATACAGCTTTGGGGATAAAGTGGTATTGATCTTACCAAACGGTACAGACTTTATTAAGATAATTAAGTCCTTGTGTGTTCGTGTTCAGAGACAAGTCCACAGTTAACCTGGTGTCTCGCCATTGTTGTCATCAAAAGCGAAAGTACCCCCCCACCCCCCCAAAAAAAGAAATAATGTCAATCACTGATCACTTTTTTGTGCAACACAAAAGGAAAATGAGTGGGTTTATTTCTGATTCAGTTACGATGTCAGTGTAATTGACGAACACTGAAAAACCGATAGTTGCTGACAGACAAGACAGATTACACATAGATTCTCAGTAGCGCTGTTTTGTTGTTGTTGTTGTTGTTGTTGTTTTTTTTAGGGGGGGTGGAGGGAGGGGGGGGTTGTTGTTTTTTGGTTTTGTTTTTTTGTTTGGTTTTTTTTTCCCTCTGTGTGTGTGTCTGTGTGTGTGTGTCTGTACCAGGGAGTGTGGAATGAAAACGAGTTTTTTTTTAGCTCTGTTTAGGACTGGACTGCAGTCATCAGAGACATGGATCTTTAATATATATATATATATATATATATATATATATATATAGATGTATATATATCTCTGTGTGTGTGTGTGTGTGTGTGTGTTTGTGTGTGGTCGTCGCACGGACACAGCAAATGAAAACTGTGTACATTTTATAATGGTATCTGTAGTTGTTAATTTCGGATACACCAAGTCTAAATCTGGACAAAAATCTCAGAGGTCTATCCACATTAAACAAAAGAAAACTCTTAACAAAAATTTAATGAGTAAAAGCCCTAACATTTGCATATACTCAACCTGACATTTCACTGAACATGATCTTCCCAATTGTGCCATCCACAATCGATCATTCCTTGGAGAAGAATGCAAAACTACATGGTCTAACTCTACTTCTTGAAACCTTAGACTTGAGACAGGGTTCCTTCTGACTCTGTGTGTATGACACATCATATTATACGATTTTCGCGGCAGTCAATCAATTTTCATTTTCAGCAACTTTAACCAAGAGAGAGAGAGAGAGAGAGAGAGACGCAGAGGACAGACAAAAACATGTCCTTGTAAGCCCACGATTTCTCGCAATCCCACGGTGTGTGAGACATCATATGAAGTCCCCAATATTTTCATCAAAACTATTTCCTTAATCATCGGAGTTTGTCTCATTTTCAGCAACTTTAACCAATAACGAGAGAGAAAGGGAGTGGGGGAGAGAGACAGACAGACAGACAGAGACAAAGAGAGACAGAGACAGACTGACAGACAGACAGAGGGGAGAAGAGAGACATAGAGACACAGAGGAAAAGAGAAAACACAGACAGACAGAAAGAAGAGGAGAGAGAGAGAAAGAGAAGGAAACAGGCCGAGAGACAGGGGGAGAAGAGAGATAGAGAGAAAGACAGAGACAGACAGACAGACAGACAGACAGAGAGAGACAGAAACAGGAACACATACAGGCAGACAGAGAAGGGGGGGAGAGGAAGAGAGGGAGACAGACCGTGACACAAAAAGATAGACGGAGAGAGAGAGGAAGACAGAGAGAGAGAGACGGAGACAGAGACAGACAGACAGAGACAGACAGACAGACAGACGGGCAGGCAGAGACAGACAGACAGACATGCAGACGGAGACAGAGATGTACGAACATACATGTGTCTGAATGTCTGTTGGGAACACAACGCATGTCTCTTTGTTTGCAACGCAGTAAGTGTTTGTAACATACAGCGTTTATCACAATTTATGATTCAAAGTCTGTTTGCAGCACAACAATGTGTGTGTGTGTGTGTGTGTGTGTGTGTGTGTGTGTGTGTGTGTGTGTGTGTGTGTGTGTGTGTGTGTGTGTGTGTGTGTGTGTGTGTGTGTGTATGTGTGTGAGTGAGAGAGAGAGAAGATAATAAATGTCCACACTTATGTTGCGCAGTTTGGGGTCATTGAAAAACGAAGACAGCTCACACACACACACACACACACACACACACACACACACACACACACACACACACACACACACACACACACACACACTTCAAAGCTTTCGTGGAATTATCATATTGACTATATACTAAACAAAGCAAGAAAAGGTCTAAATTTCCTTAAAATAATTTGTAAACAGCACTGGGGGCAAGATACCAAAGCGTTGATATCTCTCGCAACCTCTCTCGTACGTTCACGCTTGACATACGCTCAAGAGGTATTTTTCAGTGCTCCACTGCATTTGTTAAAGAAGCTGCAAAGCATCGATTGTAAGGCTTATAAACTTGCTCTAGGTGTGCCCATTCTTACATCAAATTTAGGGACCTACAGAGAAGCAGGTGTTTTATCTCTTGATGAACAAAGGAAAGCTTCAGCCGCGAAATTCGTTATCAAATCTTTAGCATATGAAACCTTTTCAAAAGAAGAAGCTAATTTAAGTTCACAAAAAGATTTTGCTAAACGAGCTAAGACGATACAGTCTATGACATCCATCAATACATTTGCATCAGATATCATTAGTGCTACGGAATCAAGAGACAAGCAAATTGCAAAAATACCTACTTTTTCACCAGTCCCTGAATGGGAGCAGTGTAAAGCTACCTTTGACATGGATTATACAGATTTATCCAAGAACCAGTCACCATTTTTGTTAAAACCTGAAGTGCTCTCCCATATAGAAAATCAATATTCTAATTATCTAAAAATATACACAGACGGATCTGTTCTAGAAGATGGTAATTCAGGAGCGGCTTTTGTAATTCCTTCATTTAGATTAGAAAAATTATACTATATTGGTAGACAATATTCCATTTTCACAGCTGAACTTATAGCCATACTTATGGCCTTAAATTATATTTCAGACATTCCGAAAACTGTCAGTGAAATTCTATTATGTGTAGACTCGAAGTCAGTATTAAAAGCTATAGAATCTCCAAATTCAAAGAAGCGAATAGAGATGACAATGGAAATAAAACATATTATTCACCAACTGACAAAACAGGGCATTAAATTAACTTTCTGTTGGGTACCTTCGCACTGTGGAATATCTTCAAATGAGTGGGTAGACCAAGCAGCTAGAAGAGCAGCACGTAATTTCGAAGGCGCAATACAACTTGACATCCAGTTAGATCTACATGAATACATTAGTTGTATAGAAAATGTATCTAGAAATCGATTTAAGAAATTACTTATAGATTCAAATAATCAATATTACCAATGTTGTGTAAACACAAAGAATGCAGCTAATCCCAAACATTTTCTAAATTTGACACCAGCAGCACATTCAAGACAAATTACAAGTCTAATGTATAGAATTCGTTTAAATGCCTTTCGTACAAAATTTTCTAAAAATATAAAATGTATATGCGGTAAGCAAATAACTGTAAGTCATCTACTCATTCATTGTCCGAGCATAAGACCGTTAATTCCTAAAGATGTAGTTGATGACTTTTCTTCCAATATTTCATTAGCCACTGAAAAGATTTTGAATGATTATTCATTGCTTAGAATGTTTTCGGAAATTTTAAACTCCAGTCCAGTTGGTATTCTCCTTTGATGTGTTATAATTAATGTTGTTATTTATGTTTACATTGTTATAGGTTAATACTTGTTGATATGCATATACATATTCTCCTTCCCATGACATCTCATTCAATACACACCACAATCTCTTTAGACCTTTTTCTTATAATATACTTTTCCTCTGTTACATAACATGAATATTTTTTTACACTAATATTCACATGCATTCCCTTTCCTTTATCCACTTCTTTACTCCTTTCCGTCTAAAAACACTTATAGTGAATAGACGTTAAACTGAAGATAACACACACACACACACACACACACACACACACACACACACACACACACACACACACACACACACACTCACACTCTCTCTCTCTCTCTCTCTCTCTCTCTCTTGTAATTTTGAATGGTTATTGTAATGGGGATCGAGACGGCGATTTTACTTTTGTTTCTCCCCAAGGATGTAGTGTCATTGATTATTTTCTTGTTTCTGACTGCTTATTAGATAGTTGTAATTTATGTATTGGTGACAGTTTATTTTCATGGCATCTGCCAGTCGAATTGTCCTTCATAAATGGATTAAGTACTGAAAAAGAATCTGACTCAATTCAAAAAGGAGAAGAAAGGATAGTGTGGTCTGAGGAAAATGTGCATGTATATAAGGATGAGTTGGACAGTTGCCAGTTTAAGGAGTGTTTACAGAATGCTTATAACATGTTAAATGTTGATGTTAATGCCTGTGTCAAATTGTTTTCATGTGCATTGTATGGAGCAGCTGCATGTATGATTCGAACAGTTGGTAGAGGACAGAAGAAATGTAATGATTGGTTTGATGATGAGTGTAAGAGGAAGAAAAGACTTGTCAGAGGCCTTCTTAAAAGTTTCCAGAGATGTAAAACTGAAGAGAATAAAAGAGTACGTAAAGAAACATTTGTAAAGGAAAGGAAGGAATATGTTTATTTGAAGAGAAGAAAGAAACGTGAATTTGAGGAGCTAAGGTTACAGAAATTAAAATCATCAATCAAAGATTCAAATCTGTTTTGGGCAACAGTAAGATCTGTAAATAGAAAGGCATTTGTTTATAATAATATTAGTGCTCAGCAATGGTATGACCATTTTTCTAGTGTATTTGTAGGTAATGCTAACACTGAAACAGAAGATGAGGTAGTAGAGGAGGTTGGTGATTTTGAAGAACCTTGCTTTAATGACCCAATTAGCAGGCAAGAAGTAATTGATAGCATAAACAATTTAAAACCAGGTAAAAGTGCAGGCCCAGATAAAATATTGAGTGAAATGTTAAAGCAGGCAAATACAGATGTTGTTGATTTTCTGGTGTTTTTATTTAACAGATGTTTCAATGATGGAATCTTTCCAACAGATTGGGCAAAATCGATTATCATACCTATTCATAAAAAGGGAGACCCAAATATTCCAGATAATTACCGTGGAGTTGCACTTACAAGTATCATTAGTAAAGTTTACACTTACATTTTAAATAGAAGATTAACTAAATGGGCTGAACGAGAAGAAAAGATTATTGAAGAGCAAGCTGGATTTCGATCAGGTTACAGCACCATTGACCACATTTTCACATTGTATGCAATTGTACAAACACATTTATTAAAAAATAGAAAATTGTATGTTGCTTTTGTAGATTTTCAGAAGGCCTTCGACTCTGTGAATCGAAATAGTTTATGGAATGTGTTACGTAAAACTGGTGTTGATGGTAAGCTTTATATGGCACTGCGTGGTGTATATGATGCAGTTTTAGCGTGTGTGCGTGAGAAGGGTGTATATTCAGATGTATTTGATTGCCCACGTGGCGTAAAACAAGGATGTCTGTTGAGCCCTATGATGTTTTCGTTCTTTATTAATGAACTGGCAGGAGAGATAACGAAAAAAGGAAGACATGGGATTCAAATGATCCCTGGGGCTGTTGAACTGTTTCTCATGTTATTTGCAGATGATGTAATTCTTTTGTCTGACACGGCCATAGGACTTCAAAATCAGCTGAACATATTAAAGCAAGAAGCAGATAGATTATTTTTAAAAGTTAATCTTGAGAAAACAAATGTAGTTGTGTTTAGAAAAGGTGGTTACCTATCTAGATATGAAAGATGGCACTATGGAACTGATGAAGTGAAGGTAACTAATGCTTATAAGTATCTTGGTATGATTTTTACAACTAAGCTGAGTTTGACAAGGACAGTAGCAGAAATTTGTAGAAAGGGGAAGAAGGGGGTTATAGAAATCTTAAGGTGTTTACGTAAGTTAGGCTCGATAGATTCATATATATTTTGGAAACTTTTTGATACTCAAATAGAACCAATGATAACATACAGTGCCGAAATTTGGGGACTTTCTGATAACAAAGATTTGGAAAAAGTACATACATTAGCTATTAAACGTTTTTTAAATGTTCCATTACATGCTTCAAATACTGTATTATATGGAGAAAGTGGTAGATACCCATTATACATTAAATCATGTGTGAAATGTATAAAATATTGGTTAAAATTAATAAGGCTACCCACATCGAGATTATGTAAGCAGGCGTATGAAATGTTAGTAAATGAACATGAGAGAGGGAAGGAAAACTGGGTATATTTTGTAAAGAAGACATTAACTGTAAATGGATTTGGGATTGTGTGGATGTGTCAGGGAGTTGGATGTGTAGAAGGATTTGTTTCAGAATTCAAAGATAGGCTAATTGCTTCATATAAACAGAATTGGCACTGTAAAATGGAAAGCACTGAGAAATATAGATGGTTTTTTAGTTTTAAAAGTATATTTCAAACAGAAAAATATATCACAGTCGTGACAAACAAGTGGCACCGAACAAGTCTCGCCAGATTTAGAACGAGAACGATTGGTTTGAATGCTTATGAAAAGTGGTTTCAGACTGAGCCCTCGTTACTCTCCCCTTGTCCGATGTGCGGTCATTCAAGGGAGGATGAATTGCATTTTTTGTTTAGTTGTAAAGCTTATGACGATATTCGAGAAAAATGTGTTGTATTTAAAACAAATTCAGCAAAGAATGAAGATATTTTTGGAGTGCTTAATCTAAATCAGGAAACTTCGCTACAGTCACTTGCAAAATATATTGCAGAAGCGAATAACATGCGACGAAAAAAAACTCAACAATAATAAAATAGTATTAGGTGTTGCTCATTGTGAAAAGTGAAATCTGTGTTGTCATTCTCATATGGAAAATATTTATGTTATACATTTATATATGTTTTTGTTTTTATTTCTCACTACATGTCATTACTTTGAATGGATGGTCGAACTGCACTTTGTTGCACAGATTGATTGATTTCGTTTTGGCTTTGGTTTTCATCAATATTATTACTATTGATGCATGTTGTTATTTGTATTATGAACCCCCATGTCATTAGGGCTGTAAAGCTATTGACATTAAAGTGTTCAGTGTTCAGTGTTCTCTCTCTCTCTCTCTCTCTCTCTCTCTCTCTATCTCACACACACACACACACACACACACACACACACACACACACACACGCACGCACGCACGCACGCACACACAGATAGACAGAAAAAGACAGAAACACAACTGAGGGAAATATGAGAGGAGTGTGGGGACAGACTAGAATCATTATTGCTGTTATTATTGTTATCATCATTCTTCTTCTTCTTCTTCTTATTATTATTATTATTGTTGTTGTTGTTGTTATCATCATTATTATTGTTATTGTTATCATTCTTCTTTTTTGCTTCTTCTTCTTATCATTATTATCATCCTTGTCATTATCATTGTCATTATTATTATTATCATATCATCAGCAGCAGCAGCCGCAGCAATGTTGTTCACAGTACAAAGTAAAGAAGCCCGAATGCACCCAGTCCTTCAGACCACACAGCCACCAGAGCTGTTCAGAATACAACACTAGCAGCAGCAGCAGCAGCAGCAGCAGCTTACTCGGAGAGAGAGAGAGAGTCCTATCACTGCCGTGTCCCGTTTCACTGTCAGCCAGGTATATTAATTAATCCGCGGACAGCCTAGTTCCTCTGGGTTGATGAAAACCTGCAGGGGTTTTCCTTTTCCGGTCGGCGTGTACTTCACTTCCGCTGACTGCTCTCATCAGAAAGAGGAAACACTCGCCGGAGTGGGTTTTGTTTTTCTTTTGTTTTTCTCTCCAGGTTATGGCCTCCCTTCAGCGTCAAAACATATTTTTTTGTGTATGGATTATTTTGCTCTTGAAATGTTAAAAACAAACAAACAAAAAAAACCAAAATAAAACCAAAAAAAAAACCCCAAAAAACAAACGGACCTTGTTTTCCTGTGGGCAGAGAGAAGTCTGAGTTTAATGTACGTTTGGGGAAGCACGGAAATTTTACTGTAAGTTGAGGAGAAATTGTAGTCTTCTTTGTTGCTGCTGTTGTTTTGTGCTGGTTGTTTCTTTCTTTGTGGAGGAGGGCGAGGAAGGGAAAGACACACGTTTTCAAAAAACGAACCACTCTTCGCCAGGTACAAGCCCCATTTGTAGCGACCACTGACACAGCCAAAAACATCTGCCCGTGACTGGCTTGGTCATCATTTCCCTGTGGTCAGCCAGTGACGATGACACGTGGTCAGCTGTCACATGCTCCACAGCTGAGACGTGACGCGTCTCACGTACACGTACGACACGAACAGCATTTCATTGAAAGACATGAACTGGGGCTTGCTGATGACCTGTAGATTGAACCCCCTTGTCAGGGGGTACCTTAGGTATGACTTATGATTGTAGAACGTGTGTGTGTGAATGTGTGTGTGTGTGTGTGTGTGTGTGTGTGTGTGTGTGCGCGTGTGTGTGTGTGTGCCATTCTTTAATTCGATCTTTATCACATTGTCAAACTGTTTTGTTTGTTTGTTTGTTTGTTTTTAGTGCTCAGAGATAACGGATGCACTACAGAACTGACAGCAGAGCATCCAGATGTTTTCCCACCATTGCCAAAGGCTGATGGCCAAACGACCACACGCTCCATTACAACGGTATCAAATTCACACTGGTACGTCTCCGTTCCGGAAAGGAGGACACTTCTGCAGAAACAAACGAAGTACAGGAGAGGACTGTTCAGAATGCACAGACGTCAATGAAAAGATAGGTGGGCGGGGCGCGGGGAAGGGGGTGGGAGG
Source organism: Babylonia areolata (assembly GCF_041734735.1). NCBI lineage: Eukaryota > Metazoa > Mollusca > Gastropoda > Neogastropoda > Buccinidae > Babylonia > Babylonia areolata. The sequence continues at coordinate 27,170,119 of NC_134882.1, read as the reverse complement.
GAGAAGGGAGGTCGGGGAGCCGGTGTGAGGGGTGGGGGGAGGGAGCAGGTGGAATTCCAGGCAAACAACACAATCCACCGCCACACAGGAAACGGCAGCAGACACGTCATGTACGTGCAGCAGTGCCCATCAGCTGTGCTCTGTTCAGTGCAGAGAGGACACAGCCATCCTCATTGGCCAAGCTCACTGACAGCAGTAGTGGAGTGATGGCCTAGAGGTAACGCGTCCGCCCAGGAAGCGAGAGAATCTGAGCGCGCTGGTTCGAATCACGGCTCAGCAACCGATATTTTCTCCCCCTCCACTATACCTTGAGTGGTGGTCTGGACGCTAGTCATTCGGATGAGACGATAAACCGAGGTCTCGTGTGCAGTAGCACTTAGTGCACGTAAACGAACCCACGCCAACAAAAGGGTTGTTCCTGGCAAAATTCTGTGGAAAAATCCACTTCGATAGGAAAAACAAATAAAACTGCATGCAGGAAAAAATACAAAAAAATGGGCGGCGCTCTCAGTGTAGCGACGGGCTCTCTCTGGGGAGAGCAGCCCAAATTTAACACAGGGAAATCTGTTGTGCCAAAAAAAGAGAAATACAATTGCAAATGCAAACACGTCATGAAAGATTTTTTTTTTTAAAGACATGAAAACAAAACTTAAGTACACATCGTTCGGTCAGAATAGACGTGTCACATGCAGACTACAGACAAACGTTCAGACCGCTGTGTTGCAAACGGGCACAGTCATGTTGTGTTGGCAATCATCAGAAACGCTGTACGTTCCCAGCTGACAAACGCAGACACATTTGCATGTGTACAGACTTGCAGAGAGAGAGGAAAACAACACGCCCCTTGCTTCACTGAGATGTTAGCCATGATATAACTATGCTCCACACACTGAAATCTTTGTGCTGACATTTTCGTCTTCCTGCCCATCATCACAGATTGATTGATTTTTTTCATCCCCCCCCCCCCCTCCCTTCCATTACACCCCCACCCCAGTCCTCTCCCACCCTCTCCACCCCCAGTCCGCCTTGTGAAGTACCCACCCCGCCGCCATTCACGTCTGCTGCCACGTCTGGGAGAACAAAGAGATGGGGTTCGATAACCGGCATCTGCCCACGCCTTCCTTTCCTTTCCGCCCCTTCATACCTCTGTTTTCACTGCCTCTCTGTCGGCCTGTCTCCATGTGTGCGTGGTTATTGCAATGTTGTGTGTAGGTGTCGGTCTACGTGGGTGTCTGTAAGCGCCTACGTGTGTGCGTGCGTGTGTGTGTGTGTGTGTGTGTGTGTGTGTGTGTGTGTGTGTGCTTTATTGTCCTTGTTTTCATATGTGCTGAGAGGAGTTATGTTTGTGAATAAAGTCGTGACTTTGTACTTACGTACATTTTTCTGTGTAACCCTGGCAACCTACTGAAACGGAATTTGTGGCTGAAGTATTAAGACCAACATTGTGTGATATATGTGTAGATTTAATTGAAATCTTTCATTCAAACGCATGTGCAAACACACACACTCACACACAGACACACACAGACACCCAGATACAGACACAAACACATACAGACACACACAGACACAGACACACACACACAACATGCTCCTGCCAATTGAAAACAACCTCCCTGTCGGAATACAACCAAGAAAATACCATTTCCATCAGCTTAAACCACTTAAACCACCACCACTCTGACTACACCACCACCACCACCACCAAATCAATCATCTTGTTTCTTTCAAAAAGATCTCTCTGTGACATTCGAACCCAAGCCCACAAAACCCCACACACCTTCACTCCTGGCGTGCAGTGTGACGGGAATCCCTGGAGGCTGGGTCCACCATCTGACAAACAGACCTCCCCAGTTCAGTTTCAGTTCCACGGAAGTGTCAGAGCGTGCAGACTGATCCAAACACGCTACACCACAGATGCTTAACAAAAAGAAGAAAAGAAAAAGAAAAAGGAGCAGATGATCTACCTATGCATAGACCCTGAGTCCTTGACAGCCTACCACAGGTATGCCTGCCAATCAACTCTCCGAACCTTCTCCAAAACTGATTGAATGACACAGAAAACAAATGATGAGCGCCCAGTGACAGCCGTCAGTCGGCTCTGCCCAGGTAGGCAGCCTGTTGTGCAAATGACTCCACGTTTGTAAAGTGCTTAGAGCTCGGTCTGCGACCGAGCATAGGCGTTATATAAGTATCCATATCAATCAATCACTCAAAGCGGGATCAGGAGCCCGGAGTGGCACATGGCAATGTGCAACATCCAGATGCAAAAGCTTACATGGGTGTCCTGCCCTGGACATGCAGGTGGTGAGGGAAATGAGTGAGCTAGCTGATCGATTTGCTGACAGCGCAACAACAGCAAGAAACGCTTCAGTCTTAAGATCTGAAGCAGTAAGAAGTGTAAAACAGTACTGACATCCCAAAACCTGGAACAAGGCCATCAAGCTATCGATCGCCTCACGATAGACCGACCATCCGCCTCTGCCTGGTGCAGCACTCACCACCACGTCCCATCTTCACACACAGGAACAGCTTTCACGTGACGGGTCTCACGGGCACCTGCAGATGTGCATCATTTCCATGCACGTTCAATGCTGGGGTATGATGATTGGTATGAATCCCCTTGTCCAGGAGCACTTGTGGTATGAATTATGATTGTGGATGGCGCACGTGTGTGTGTGTGTGTGTGTGTGTGTGTGTGTGTGTGTGTGTGTGTGTGTGTGTGTGTGTGTGTGTGTGTGTGTGTGTGTGTGTGTGTGTGTGTTTGTGTGTTTGTGTGTGTGTGTGTGTGTGTGTTGGCGATTATGATGGTGATGACGATGACTGCTGTTGTTGTTGTTTTGTTTGTTCTTTTTATTTATCAGTTAGATACCAAGTTGCATTTTCCATAAAATTCGTGAGGAGGATACCAGCTGGGGCTGACAGTATAACTCATGGAGATGTACTGGTTCACACAAAAAACACACCAAACAAACCACTAACAAACTAACACTGAAAACAACAGCGGACTGCCCGTGTCTCTGCTCCCGAAGTTTGACCCCAGGGGCCCGGTACGTCCAGGTAAAACAAAGGACAGCACCGCTGCAGCCCACAGGAAACACCCGCTTCAGCAGTATGTACAGAAAGCTGAGAGTGCTGCACACAAAAGCGGGGATTGTGCGAGGTAGGGAGGAGAGAGGGAGAGGGGGAGGTGGGGGGCGTGGGGGGTGGGGGTGGGGGGTGTGGGGGGTAGGGGGTCGAGGCGAGACTGCAGAAAGACAGAAGCACAATGGTGGGCACACAGAAAAAGCCATTACTTCTTCTTCCGCGTTCGTGGGCTGCAGCTCCCACGTTCACTCGTATGTACACGAGTAGGCTTTTACGTGTATTATCGTTTTCACCCCGCCATGTAGGCAGCCATACTCCACTTTCGGGGGGAAATGCCATTACACACCGTCGTGACGTGCTGTAGTGTCTGTCTCTGGTCCATCAGATAAGCTCTGTCAAAAATAAATAAATAAATAAATAAATAATAAATAGATAATAAAAATAATAAAAAGCTCTGTCAGTTCATGATGATACGGCGCTGTTTACCTCGGGGGTCATGTGTGGGATGAGAGCTTGTCACAATAAATCCAACAGACAAAAAAAAAAAAAAAAAAAAAAAAAAAAAAACGTCGAAAGATTATAACAACAATCTACTGCTCGGTAATAACAGACCTGTCACAGCTGAGTTCAGTTCAGCCCAGTTACTCAAGGAGGCGTCACTGCGTTCGGACAAATCCATATACGCTACACCACATCTCCTAAGCAGATGCCTGACCAGCAGCGTGACCCAACGCACTTAGTCAGGCCTTGAGTGTATGCGTATATATGTGTGTACCTACTCGACTGGCTTTCTGCTACAGAATGTGACCGGGCAGAGGCCAGCACTCCCATTGCAAAGGGTTCTTTTTCCAGTGCACAAAGCGCGTGCTGCACGCAGAACCTCAGTTTATCATCTTATCCAACAACTAGACGCTCAGTTCGATTTTCCAGCCAAACCAAGGAAAAAGGGCTGAGAGCGGGATTCGAACCTGGACCCTCATGGATTCTGTACTGGCGGACGGGCCATTGGCAGAGAAGAAGATGAGCAATTTTTAAATATTTCCTTGTTTTACTTGGATTTCATGTATCTTAATGTACTAATTTTATTGGCGTTACATATGTTATGTGTATGCATACGTGCCTACGTCCATGTGTGTGTGTGTGTGTGTGTGTGTGTGTGTGTGTGTGTGCATTTTACTTATATATACGATTTATTCCCTTGATGTTTTTATTAATGTATTGTTGTACAATACCTTATGGTCTTGACGTGTGTGTGTGTGTGTGTGTGTGTGTGTGTGTGTGTGTGTGTGTGTGTGTGTGTGTGTGCGCGCATGTCATTTTTAGTAATATATACCCTTTTTTTGTTGGATGTTTTCATTTGTAAATATTGTTGTGCAATACCCTATTGTCTTAACATGAGTATGTGTGTGTGCGGAGGGGGTTAGTCTATCGTCAGCTATTGGGATTTCGTATTTGACTAGTTTTAATCTCTTCTTCTGTTGCGCATGATGATGATGATTTTATGCCAGTGTTTACAACGAGCCTGTGATTGCACAACTTAATTTCCATGTGGATTAATAAAGTGTTTTTGATTTGATTTATTTGATTGATTGAGCGTCTTAACCATTCTACCACCTTCCTGCTTATTGTCTGTTACAGAAGACAGACAATAACCAGGTGCTTTCTTGCAAGCACATGCATTGCTAATGGATACGTGCTGTGTTGCCTCCCCCACCCCCACCCCCACCTCCCACATCACACGCTTGTGGCATTCCCAGCAGACACCAAAGCATGCGCTTATGCGAACACACGTACATACACGCGTCCGCATGTCCGCTTGCTAGCAGACATAAACACATTTCAAGCACTGACGGGAAGGCCTATCATGGTGCAGGTTATCCCTGTTCCAGACAATGAAGGCTTTGTGCTGACATTTTCCTCTTCCTCCCTATAATTACAGATTGATTGACTTTCAGCACACACCCCCCCCCTCCTCCTCCTCCTCCTCCCCCAGTCCTCTCCCACCCTCTCCACCCCCAGTCCGCCTTGTGAAGTACCCACCCCGCCGCCATTCACGTCTGCTGCCACGTCTGGGAGAACAAAGAGATGGGGTTCGATAACCGGCATCTGCCCACGCCTTCCTTTCCTTTCCGCCCCTTCATACCTCTGTTTTCACTGCCTCTCTGTCGGCCTGTCTCCATGTGTGCGTGGTTATTGCAATGTTGTGTGTAGGTGTCGGTCTACGTGGGTGTCTGTAAGCGCCTACGCGCGCGCGCGCGCGCGTGTGTGTGTGTGTGTGTGTGTGTGTGTTGCTTTCTTTCTTTCTTTCTTTCTCTCTCGCTGTTCTGTGTGTGAACCTGGTTGTTACTTGTGTAAGGGTGTCTATCTGCGTACGCGTCTGAAAGCGCCCACATGCCTGGCGTGTACTTTGTATAATGTGCCGTGTGCGTGGGTGGTTCCTCTCTCTCTCTCTCTCTCTCTCTCTCTCTCTATATATATATATATATATATATATATATATATATATATATATATATATATATATATATATATATATATATTGTGTGTGTGTGTGTGTGTGTGTGTGTGTGTGTGTGATCTCCACAGTCCTGGGACTGCATGCATGTGACCCAATGACCGGATGCAAAATGTGCGGAATAAGTATGCCAGAAAGATGTATGTGTGATGTGTATATCTCAGAGAGAGAGAGAGAGAGGGGAGGGAGGGAGAGAGAGACAGAGACAGACACAAGCAGAGAGTCAGGTACAGAACGACAGAAAGAGGCAGAGAGAGAGAGAGGGGAGGGGAGGGAGGGAGAGAGAGACAGAGACAGACACAAGCAGACAGTCAGGGAC
>NC_134882.1:27156698-27159198 GCF_041734735.1 Babylonia areolata | reverse complement strand
CTGATCACGACGGATCTGTGTATGTCTATTAGATTGACATAAGTTTACATTTGGGCCAACAGCAAAGTGAGAGCTGTATTATCAATGGTTTCTCCAGTCAATGGGAAATCATTTACAGCTTAGTCTTTTTGTGAAGGACTATGACTCTCAAACTAGGAGGCAAAATTGCACTGGCTCTTAGTGCTGCAGCCTTGTGGGCTAGTTGGCCTTTGGGAACCATCCCAACGCCGACTGTCCTAAAACCCTCTTGGCCGAGAGAGTGGGGATGTAACTTGGACAAGACACTCTCCACTATAATCAAATTCTAGCCCAAATAGTCGGAACAGCAGTTGCCTCCTCTGCTGTTCTGATGGTCATAGTCGCACACGACTGACTATCATATCTATGTCTTCTGTGTAACTTTATTCTCATCGTATACATTTTAATGCATTTACTTATTCGTGTATTTGGTTGTTGTCGTTGTTTTTTTTTCATTTACATTTCATTTCATGTTAATGTTTTTTACGAAAGTGCGGTTGGTTCTCAAGGACCTTACCAGCGAGTCGGCTTTATGCGTAGGTCAGGAATCTGCTCCTTTTTTTTTTTTTTTTTGGTTTCTTTGGGTGGTGTTGTTGCTGTTGTTTGTTTTTCTTGAACAGACTTTGCGTGGCGTATATGGACCAGTCCGCACGCTTGGACATCTCCTTGAAACTGAAAAACTGATCACGTGGTGTGGACGAGAAAAACAGGACCGTGATATATTATTATATATATATACGTGCGGGACAAAGCACGTGGGATGATGGAGGGGGTGCGTGTGAGGGGGTGCCGCGTGCAGCTAGTTCTGGCTCTTCACTGGGACTGGAAAGGCGGGGAGGGGTGGGGGCAAGAAGGGGGTTGGGGGTGTGGGGGTGCAGAGTGTATGGAGGGTGGGGGTGGGGGCAGGGGGAGGGGTGATGGGGATGAGCCACTTGAGAGGCCCGAATCCTGGCTGTGAAGCAACAGCAGCGGCTCCCTTCTTCTGAACCTGCTCTGCTCTGCTCTCTCTTCCGAACAAAGACAACAGGAAGTTCATCATCGATCTTGGCCTGGCGCTTTCCTTTGCAGGTCTTCTCTACAGGCCGTGGGAGAGGGTAGGGGGGGACACTGAGGTGGGGGAGGTGGGGTAAGAAAGAGGGAAGAAGAGAGAGAGTGAGGGGGGAGGGAGGGAAGGAAGAGGGAGGGGGAGGTGGGGTAAGAAAGAGGGAAGAAGAGAGAGAGTGAGGGGGGAGGGAGGGAAGAGGGAGGGGGAGGTGGGGTAAGAAAGAGGGAAGAAGAGAGAGAGTGAGGGGGAGGAGGAAGAGGGAGGGGGAGGGGGGTAAGAAAGAGGGAAGAAGAGAGAGAGTGAGGGGGAGGAGGAAGAGGGAGGGGGAGGTGGGGTAAGAAAGAGGGAAGAAGAGAGAGAGTGAGGGGGAGGAGGAAGAGGGAGGGGGAGGTGGGGTAAGAAAGAGGGAAGAAGAGAGAGAGTGAGGGGGGAGGGGGAGGAGGAAGAGGGAGGGGGAGGTGGGGTAAGAAAGAGGGAAGAAGAGAGAGAGTGAGGGGGGAGGGAGGGAAGGAAGAGGGAGGGGGAGGAAGAGGGAAGAAAAGAGAGAGTGATGGGGGGGAGTGAGGGGAGGAAGATGGTGGGGGAGGTGGGGTAAGAAAGAGGGAAGAAGAGAGAGAGAGGGGGGAAGGGAGGGAGGGAAGAGTGAGGGGGAAGTGAGCGAGAGAGAGGACGGAAGGAGCAGGACGTCGTGACAGAGAATGGGGAGGGATGGAGGAGGAGGAGGAGAGCTTTGGAAAAAGAGAGGGGAGAGGAGGAGAGTGAGAAAGAGAGAGAGAAAAATAAACAGAGGAGAGAGACAGACAGACTGACAGACAAACATGCAAACAGACACAGAGAGACAGACAGACAGAAAGAGAGAGAGAGAGAGAGAGAGAGAGAGAGAGAGAGAGAGAGAGAGAGAGAGAGAGAATTCAGGATCATTTGATTATATGTCAGAGAAATAATTAAGAGTGGTGAAGTCCGTAATACACACAAATCACAAGCAGAACAGTAATATACAGCATTCAACATAAAAACACAAAGCAAAGTCAAAACAAGACTGACAGAGACAGGGGTAACAGACAGACAGACAAACAGATAAAAAAACAACAACTCATACACAGATTTCACATACGTTGATTATCATACAAATAGAATGCTCCCCCCCCCCCTCCTCTCTCTCTCCCTCTCTCTCTCTCTGCAAGGTTAATGGAAAGAAGAGAAGAACGACTTCAAAAATAATCACGTGGACAAAAAATTCATCTTTTTACTCTGAAGCTTTTTTGCCGATGCCTCTCGCAGCATAATTGATTTCCACCCAAAATGTTTACATATATCTCATCTCAGAATAGCAAGTTATTTATTTGCATGCCAGGATACATTTGTATATGTTGCAATGTTGCTGGCGTGAAGCAAATCAAACAGAACACACACTGTAAATGAAGACGTGTGTTTACA
>NC_134882.1:27106698-27151698 GCF_041734735.1 Babylonia areolata | reverse complement strand
ACATGATCACAAACAGAAAAGACAATGAGTCAACGAGAGAGAGGGACAGACAGACAGACGGACGGGCGGACGGACAGCCAGAGATTTCTCTCTCTCTCTCTCTCTCTCTCTCTCTCTATATATATATATATATATATATATATACACAGAACCATTATAAAAGGTAAAACAGATGACTATAATCTGCTGCTGTCTGTCATGAAGAACATCAGAGGCGCTAGCCTCCCACCCCCACCCCCCACATCCCCTCTCTCCCTCTGTCTCAACAGTGTCAGAAAAGAGGGCCTGAGTATGTGTTAATAATCCGTGGTGAATTAACGACTTGACAGTGGTGTCGTGTAGCAGTGACCTTTTCACCTCACTGCTCAGCTCGGAGATCAGCAGCACGTGGGACGAGAGAAGATGAGCCCACCCATTGACCCCAACGGGCAAGTCGTCGTCCTCTGGCGGGGTCGTGAACAAGAGCACCACACTTATCCCCCCTCATCCACCCCTCACTCTCATTGCCAAACCCTCCACCACCACCACCCATGTCCCCTAGCTCCCCGGCGCGTCACCCCTCCAGTCTTTGTTGGTAGCGGGAAGCACTTCCACATGAAAAATCGCCACTCGCTTTTTTGACCGATTGGCTTCGGCTCTTTGGAACAGGTGCCAGTCTAGCAGCAGACAAACGGTACAGGTTCGATTCCTGTGAGATCTTATGTTTTTTGACTGGCATTCATTTCTCGGTGCTCAGCTTGATATGCAATTATTCCAACGGTGTTGATGATGATGGAGTCTCCTGTCGGACCGACGGATGAGTAGACAGGCAGGCTTATCTGTCGGCGTGTGTCCTCATATGGGAGAAGAGGCCGAGAAAATATCTGGATGCGCAGCATTTCTCACAGGTGTTGCAAAGGAAAACGTCTCCAGAAGTTGAGCCCTGCTTCCTTCGCTCACGCTTCTCCTTAATGGCCAGCGTTCTCTTGTTTTCAAACGTGCCTGACCAGCACAGGTGACTTTTTTTTTTTACTGAAGAGGAGTTGTGCAGTCCCTTCCCCACTCTCTCGCCTACCGACGCTCAGAGTCCCACAGGTGCAGATACTGCCACGTGTAGAACGGCCTCGGCCGTTGTTACAACGGTCTAAAACTAGTGTCAAATAGGTCATACCTAACCCCTCCTACACTTTTTTTTCGGATGGTGATTCCAAATGACCCGAGGTGGTTGTTGCCGTTACACTCAAACGTGGCGACCTTCACCCACTGCATCTACATCTTCATGGGGGTCCTGCACTTCATTTCTTTCCCTGGTACAGCCCATGAGGGACCTCTCCCCTTCACCCCACCCCCCACGCCCCCGCGCCGTCCCCTCCACCTCACATTGGTGCAGACGGTTAGCTTTTCTCTGACCACCACACAGCGGTGACCTCGTGTTGGAGGTGTGGCCTGGAGGTAATGCATCCAACTAGGAAGCCAGTATCCAGGGTTTGTTGTTTTTTTACACCACCATCTTCAAGATTCTGAATGGTGGTCTGGGTGCTAGTCTTTCTGATGAGACGATAAGCTGAGGCCCCGTGTGCAGCATATACTTTGCGCACGTGGCAAGAACCCACGGCAACAAAAAGACCCAATATCTTGAGTGACGGTCTGCGTAATTGTCTTTGGGATGAGACAATAAAACGAGGCTGTCTGTCCGGCTGTGAGATCCATCTGGCGCTCTTACTGGAAGTCCTGGCTGTCTGAAGAGGGGTGATGTCCTGTCTGTCTGAAGAGGGGTGATGTCCTGGGATGTCTGAAGAGGGGTGATGTCCTGACTGTCTGAAGAGGGGTGATGTCCTGTCTGTCTGAAGAGGGGTGATGTCCTGTCTGTCTGAAGAGGGGTGATGTCCTGGGATGTCCTGACTGTCTGAAGAGGGGTGATGTCCTGGGATGTCTGAAGAGGGGTGATGTCCTGACTGTCTGAAGAGGGGTGATGTCCTGTCTGTCTGAAGAGGGGTGATGTCCTGGGATGTCCTGACTGTCTGAAGAGGGCTGATGTCCTGACTGTCTGAAGAGGGGTGATGTCCTGACTGTCTGAAGAGGGGTGATGTCCTGGGATGTCCTGACTGTCTGAAGAGGGGTGATGTCCTGGGATGTCCTGACTGTCTGAAGAGGGGTGATGTCCTGGGATGTCCTGACTGTCTGAAGAGGGGTGATGTCCTGGGATGTCTGAAGAGGGATGATGTCCTATCTACATGAAGAGGGGTGATGTCCTGTCTGTCTGAAGAGGGGTGATGTCCTGACTGTCTGAAGAGGGGTGATGTCCTGTCTGTCTGAAGAGGGGTGATGTCCTGGGATGTCCTGACTGTCTGAAGAGGGGTGATGTCCTGACTGTCTGAAGAGGGGTGATATCCTATCTACATGAAGAGGGGTGATGTCCTGGCTGTCTGAAGAGGGGTGATGTCCTGTCTACATGAAGAGGGGTGATATCCTGTCTACATGAAGAGGGGTGATGTCCTGTCTACATGAAGAGGGGTGATGTCCTGGCTGTCTGAAGAGGGGTGATATCCTGTCTACATGAAGAGGGGTGATGTCCTGTCTACATGAAGAGGGGTGATAACCTGGCTGTCTGAAGAGGGGTGATATCCTGGCTGAAGTGGAGTGATGTCCTGTCTACATGAAGAGGGGTGATATCCTGGCTGTCTGAAGAGGGGTGATATCCTGGCTGTCTGAAGAGGGGTGATGTCCTGTCTACATGAAGAGGGGTGATGTCCTGTCTACATGAAGAGGGGTGATATCCTGGCTGTCTGAAGAGGGGTGATGTCCTGTCTACATGAAGAGGGGTGATGTCCTGTCTACATGAAGAGGGGTGATGTCCTAGCTGTCTGAAGAGGGGTGATGCCCTGTCTACATGAAGAGGGGTGATGTCCTGGCTGTCTGAAGAGGGGTGATGTCCTGGCTGTCTGAAGAGGGGTGATGTCCTGGCTGTCTGAAGAGGGGTGATGCCCTGTCTACATGAAGAGGGGTGATGTCCTAGCTGTCTGAAGAGGGGTGATGCCCTGTCTACATGAAGAGGGGTGATGTCCTGGCTGTCTGAAGAGGGGTGATGTCCTGGCTGTCTGAAGAGGGGTGATGTCCTGGCTGTCTGACGAGGGGTGATGTCCTGTCTAGATGTAGAGGGGTGATGTCCTGTCTAGATGTGGAGGGGTGATATGCTGGCTGAAGAGGAGTGATGTCCTGACTGTCTGAAGAGGGGTGATGTCCTGGCTGTCTGAAGATGGGTGATGTCCTGGCTGTCTGAAGATGGATGATGTCCTGGCTGTTGGTCTGGGGTTGAGGTCCATCTGGTGTCCCAAAGGAGTGGGGGAGCGGGTGTCGGTGTGGGTCCGGCCACAACATCCCGCACTTCAGCTGTCTGAATCCTGGCCCGCTCTCAACACTGATCACAACTGGTGAAGACAACTCCCAACCGACTAATGACAGAGCAATATACTCAACCTTGACCTAGTCATGACCTTCTGTGGTGAAGGCAGTAAGTATGACATAGTTTTGATAGAAAGAACATGTGATCAGTAACTCGACTCACTTCTGTCAACACATCTGACTCTCATGCGGACTCCGGCTTGTCAAGGTCTTCACCTTTATAGCCCATAGCTAATTTCCAATCTAACTTGTAAAAGGAACATGCTCTGGACTTACCTTTGTACAAGATGGTCTGGTTGGTTTTTGTTGTTGCTGTTGTTTTGGGGTTGTTGTTTTTTATTTTTTGTTTGTTTTTTGGATTTTTTGTTTTTATTTTTATGTTGTTTTTTGTGTGTGTTTTTTGGAGGTGGCAAATCAAGAGAAAACGGCTGTATAGTATTCAACTTTGTTTAGATTTGTTTGTTTTGAATAATTTTCTTTCGTAAGTTACCAGTATCATTGACTGTAAACTTTATTGTACGTTTCGTGGCTACGGAACTGTATGATTCAGTCATACTTTGATTTCAACATTAGCTTATCCCCGAACATGTCACTATGCTAATGCAATCTTGAAGTGGATAGGACAAAAAGAGAAACCTTAAAATCTTGTCGTGCCTTTTTTTTCTTTTTTCTTTTTGCTGGGAGGATGGTTGTCAACGTGTAGTCAGCCTTGTGTGACCTCCGCGGTTGGCTGAACTGTCAGCAACAATAAACATACATTTTCTCCCACCCCTTTAAATGTCGCCGTCCTCGTGACGCAATGTAGCAAGGACAAACGAGAGTTTGACGAGTTGAGTCAGTGAGTGTTCCAGTGGTCTAGATTTCCCTTTCGACATAACACCGCTACAAATACCTAATACCATTTCTCAAAACGAAAACTACCGGATTTAGTTCGCCCTGGAAAAAAAGAAAAGAAAAAAAAAAAGCAAGAATAGCTTCGCTCTCCCACCAAACTAATTTCATGTTCCAGAATGGCCTTGGGCGTGAAAACTGACTGACGCGGACTGGAGAAACGGCTGAGGCCAGACAAAAAAAGAACCCTCCAAGCACTCTCCATCCCAGCATAACACAGCAGCACAGCAGACAGACAGGAGGCCAGAGCTTGACGCACGCCGCAGTCACTGTGCGCACAGCACCTCGCAATCCCCAAACACTCTGAAGGCGACAATGGGCGTCAGGGTAGATGGGGGAGGGGGGGAGGCGGCACGGAGGGGTAAGGGGGGTGGAGAGCGAGAGACGGCGGCGCTATTTTCACCCGGCCATCGACAGGTCGGGCCAGAAATAACAAGGGGCTGAATGGAGCAGCTGGCTGACGGGGTCGGCACAGGCGCCCAGTGCGGGGCCAGCGCAGTGGTCTGTCTGTGTACTCTGATCCCGCTGCCCTACAAATGCCATCGATCTGTCCTCCCTGCCACCCTCCTTCGCTTTCCCTCCCCACCCCCCTCTCTCTCTCTCTTCTCCTTCCCCCCCTCCCTCCTCCTCCATCCCTCGCCGCTATTTCGGGCGGCAGAAACGAGCGGGCCTGAGCCAGACAGGCCGAAAACGACGCGTGGTGGGTCCCGAAGAGGTGGTTATCTTGGGAAACGACTTGAAGGAGTGCCAACACAGTGATGAGTTCTTTTTTTTCTTCTCCTCCTCCAGCGTCTCTCCCCACCCCTCCACCACCCCAGCTCCCACACCCCCACACTTTTCCCCCGGCTCACTGTTCCGGAATTATCTGCAGATGACTGCTGTAATCGTGTTGTGTTGCTAAACTGGGGGTGCCGGTGCTGTGTAAGTGTCGCTTTCAATGTTATCGACGTGTGGCTGTGCAGGCCAGTGGGCCAAGGTCGTGCCGGCCACCCCCCTTCAGCCTGTGCAGGCCACACAACGTGACTCAGCCACACTACTGCAAGGTGCAGTGGCGCTCCTTTACCAGTTATTAAAACTTTTTTTGTTGTTCTTCTTGTTTCTAATACAATCTCTTTCGATTTTTATTCCCACACACATTCTAAAACCAGCATCTGTTCTTCTTTTCTGGTGTTTTCTTTTTTCCAGAAAGCATTACAGGAGACTGGGTCAGCAGCGTTACGAGTGTCACGTGCACAGTGACCGACAAGACACAGAATTACCACACGCCACTGACGGATCTGCCCACGGGTGGGAGGAGCAATGTGGGACAGTGACCTTATGCATGGAACCTTGATACCGTAGTAGGCAACTTCACCAAACTTGGCAACTTAGTAGTTCCCTACTTACGTCGTCTGTAGTAGGGAATGCATGAAGCTTTACTAGAAGGCTACAACGTAGTTGGTAACAACAGTGCACGCTATCTTTATTGTGACACATCGCAGTGAACCACATGGCCTGCCCACCGCTTGGTGGGAGGCAGCCGGGATGCAGCCTGCATTGTGATGATGGCATGCACTACTGGGGACGCTGACTGACCTTCACTGACAGCAATGACACACTGCTATTGTCCACCCCTCCTGACCACTGCACTCACATGGTGACTGACCTTCACTGACAGCAATGACACACTGCTATTGTCCACCCCCTCCTGACCACTGCACTCACATGGTGACTGACCTTCACTGACAGCAATGACACACTGCTATTGTCCACCCCTCATGACCACTGCAGTCACATGCTGACTGACCTTCACTGACAGCATGACACACTGCTATTGTCCACCCCCTCCTGACCACTGCACTCACATGGTGACTGACCTTCACTGACAGCAATGACACACTGCTATTGTCCACCCCCTCTTGACCACTGCACTCACATGGTGACTGACAGCAATGACACACTGCTATTGTCCACCCCCTCTTGACCACTGCACTCACATGGTGACTGACCTTCACTGACAGCAATGACACACTGCTATTGTCCACCCCCTCCTGACCACTGCACTCACATGGTGACTGACCTTCACTGACAGCAATGACACACTGCTATTGTCCACCCCCTCTTGACCACTGCACTCACATGGTGACTGACCTTCACTGACAGCAATGACACACTGCTATTGTCCACCCCCTCTTGACCACTGCACTCACATGGTGACTGACCTTCACTGACAGCAATGGCACACTGCTATTGCCCACCCCCCCTCTGACCACTGCACTCACATGGTGACTGACCTTCACCGACAGCAATGACACACTGCTATTGCCCACCCCCCCTCTGACCACTGCACTCACATGGTGACTGACCTTCACTGACAGCAATGACACACTGCTATTGTCCACCCCCTCTTGACCACTGCACTCACATGGTGACTGACAGCAATGACACACTGCTATTGTCCACCCCCTCTTGACCACTGCACTCACATGGTGACTGACCTTCACTGACAGCAATGACACACTGCTATTGTCCACCCCCTCTTGACCACTGCACTCACATGGTGATTGAACCCCCTGGGGTTTGGAGACAGATATAGAGATCCACACATTTTCTTTGATAACGAGAGTAGGAACAGATAAGCACTGAACAGGCTTTTTTTTCTTTTACAACCAGCCCTCGAGTAGATAGAGAGTGCAGCAAAGAAGAGAGAGAGAGAGAGAGAGAGAGAGAGAGAGAGCCTCTGTTGATACACCAGACACAGACTGACTAAAGGGACGTTACCCGGGCACACCCCGTGGCGGTCACCAATCGTGTCACACAGTGCTGCTCCGACCCTCCCCCCTGTCCCCATCCCCCCCCCACCTCCCCACTCACCCGGCACAAACCCGACATCAGTGGGGGAGTGGTGGCCTAGTAATAATGTGCAGGACTGGAAAGTGAGTGTCAAAGGGTTCCATTCCCGTATGTGGACCAGGATTTCTAACCAACCTTGACCCCACCTCATCCCGCTCACCCACTTGACCTTGACCAGGATTTTTAACCAACCTTGACCCCACCTCACCCCGCTCACCCACTTGACCTTGACCAGGATTTTTAACTAACCTTGACCCCACCTCACCCCGCTCACCCACTTGACCTTGACCAGGATTTTTAACCAACCTTGACCCCACCTCACCACGCCCACCCACTTGGCCTTGAGTCGTGGCCTGGGTGCTATTCTTTTGGATGAGACAAAAACAAACCAAAAACACAACCGAGATCCCGTTGCAGCATGTACATAACGCACGTAAAAGAACCCACGGCACTAAAGAATTGTCCAAGCAAAACCCTGTTTAAAAAAAAAGAGACAATTAAAATAAAACATTAGTTGCACTGTACTGTGTGGATGAGCTCTCCTTGGAAAGAGCAATCAAATTTTCAGATACATCAATCATTTGTGACAAAAAGTAATACAATACAATACAATACAATACAGCCTCCCTCTGTCCCTCATGCCCCATACACACGCCGTGTCCGGAAGACAACAACAATGATAACAATGATATTATTATTATGATGATTATTATTATTATCATATGATACGATATGGTGCCTTTGCAGGTAGAACATGCTCAGCTGTGCTATATACAATGAAAGGAAAGGAAAAGAGCAAAAACAACAAGAGAGGCAAGGCCTTCAAGACTCACTTGTGATAAATTAACTCCCCTAGCATTAATTACAGAGTATTTTCCCTTTTTTACTATCTGCACCAAAACGTTTGCAAAATAAATAAAAATTCCATGCTTAGCAAAAGAAGTTCCTGTTTGAACAAAAATGATAATAATGACTGCTCTTGTTGTTGGGTCAGAATAAGAGGTCAAAGTGCCAAGTTTAGAGAATACAAAAAATATAAATATAACAGTAAATGCAGTTTGCATATAATTAGGCTTCTTTTTTTATTTTTTTTGTGCCCATCCCAGAGGTGCAATATTGTTTTAAACAAGACGACTGGAAAGAACTGAATTTTTCCTATTTTTATGCCAAATTTGGTGTCAACTGACAAAGTATTTGCAGAGAAAATGTCAATGTTAAAGTTTACCACAGACACACACACACACACACACACACACACACACACACACAACCGAACACCGGGTTAAAACATACACTTTGTTTACACAAGTGAGTCAAAAAGCGCGTATAAAGCATACATTTAAATCCTGAAACGGAATCCTACATGCATAACCACACGAAAAAGGAACTTACATGCATAGCTCTGCACTGACATACATCCAAACACTAGTTTACCATCATACACACCGAAAAACAACCACACACACACCACAACGCTCATCGAACATGTCATACATCGTACATCATCACATCTAATTGATGACAACAATGACACTGCTAAGAAGAAGAAGGAGAAGAAACATTACAATCGTGAGGGTGATTATGGTCATAATGATCAAACCTATAAGAAGAGGGGAGCTGTTTTGGATAGGTGTTCTGATCTGGCAGATTTAAACGCCAGTGTTGAAAGAGTGTGTGTTCCTGTGTGTGTGTGTGTGTGCGTGTGTGTGTGTGTGTGTGTGTGTGTGTGTGTGAATAGAATAGAATAGAATAGATTTTATTGTCATGAAACCGTAAGGTTTATAAGACACAAGTGCAATGGTAAATAGTGTGTGTGTGTGTGTGTGTGTGTGTGTGTGTGTGTGTGTGTGACAGAAATGTGAAACACACAGACAGGAGTCAGGACACACAAAGACGAAACAGCCAGTCAAGCGGACTCCCTGCAGGGAGAGACACAGGGGACGACACAGACGGGGACGAACAGACGAAGATGAGACCAATGAAACAGAGACCACAGACATAGAACAGACAGAAAGAGAAGCCCCCCACTCATTCTATCACAAAGCGCTCTGGGGCTGTAAAAAGCTAGAAAAAAAACAAACAAAAAGCAACAGCTTCAGCTTCACCAGCTTCAAAAACACCCAACTGAGCTCAGTGCACGAACTAACTTCTCCATGTATCATCGACAACTGCTCTGAGATGGTGAACACCAACAGCACACTGCAGAGTCTGACTTTTGATCAATCAACATCAACGCCCTGAGCAACGGGCTCCCAAAAAGCACGCGCATAGCTTCAAACGGAGTACCACGTGTGACTTAAAGAGCACAAAAGATGTCTGTCAAATGTTAACGGTCGCTGAAATAGCAGCACGGCTCACGCACAAAGAAGATTATATAAAAAAAAAAAGGGATCAACGGAGACGGATATGTCTGTACCCCCCTTTCCTCCTTTGCCACTCATCTTTTCCCTCTCCTCCCATCCAACCATCTCACCCACCCCACCCCCACCACAATCCTTTTATCGTCAGCTGGTTTGAACGGTCAAAGGGAAAACAAGATCAAAGTGACAAAACTGTGAGAAGAAATATTCCTGGATGATGTGTGCATTGATCTGTTACTTGTCCGTCACTTTGATAATGAAATCTTGGCATGAGTGAAGAATGGGCAGACTCTCAACATACAGGAACATACAGTAAAACGAATATACACATTTGATGTGGACAGACAGCGAAACACACACACACACACACACACACACACACACAGTGAGTGTGGGAGAGAGAGAGAGAGAGAGAGAGAGAGAGGATACGGCTACATACGATTTATTCATTCATTACAGACCATAGCCCCAAATGAAGGGGTGTGCGAACAACCCATAATATACACAACATTATGTGCGAAGAACAAATAATAATCAAACCGAGAACAAAAACATTCATTGTTAGAAATGGAACAGTTTAACAAGTAGCTATTTCTCTAAACTTAAAAGCCTTGTACAAGTAAATGAATTACGAACAACAGTAAAGTCAGTACTTGACAACAATAAACTCAACTCAAACGCACAAGACCGGTGGTCGCATTTAGGTTGAATGAGAATCTACTAAGTGCTTCACAACAAAGGACAAAATGCACCTTATCTTCTCTTGATGGCTTGCATAATGGACACAATATATCAGATTCCTTAAAATGTACTGTACCTTAAACGACGAACACACAAATCATTTATACAGGCTCTAAATCTTGTTGTAATACGCCTGATATGTCTATCAATATCTAACCACAGACAAAATTTTCAAATATTGATGACTGGATATGTTCGAAAAACACTAAACCTTTCACTCGTAGGCTACTGGTCTGTAGATTCCAAGTTTGCAACCTCCAGTCAACGAAGTGTTGACAGAGAGAAAGAGGGAGGGGGGGGGGGGGGTAGAGAACGAACAAAACAACGTCGTTTATTGCTGTTGAGCCATTTATTTTTGCCTCCTCGAAAAAACCCGAAATATAGCGAAATTTTATATTAAAAAATTAGTGTGGATTGTCTGGCAACCTCGTGTTTCACTGACGTTCTAATTCTTCTTCTGCCTGGCTGTGCCTGTCGTGAACGTGTAGGAATATTGAATCGTCACACACACACACACACACACACACACACACACACACACACACACACACACACACGTGTGTTTTGTGTGTGCGTGTGTCTGTGTGTGTGTGTCTGTGTGTCTGTATATGCATGTGTGTTTATATGTATGGTGTGGTTTATCTCCCGGTACTTTATCCGCGGGGATCTGGGTTCGAATCCAGGTATCGTCGTTCCCCCAAAGTGTTCATGGAAAAACAATGATCTGGATGAGACGGTAAACCGACGTCCCGCGTTCAACACGCACTTGGCGCACTGAAAAAGAACCCATGGCAACAAAAGTGTTGTCTTCTGGCAAAACTCTAGAAACAATCCACACTGACACGGTGACAGACACACACATATATATATGCATGAACTCAAGGCCGGACGAGCGTGTTGGGTTATGCTGCTTTCAGGCATTGGCCTCATACATGTGAAGTAGCGAATATGGATTTGGCCGAATGCAGTGACACCTTGCAAAACTGAAATTGAAACGATATTGTGTGCATGCGTGCATGTCTAGAGTGCACATGCGACTGCCTATTTTGTAGACTGCTTTGTACAGCTGTGTACTTGCATAAATGTGCGTGCGCGCGCGCGCGCGCGCGTGTGTGTGTGTGTGTGCGTGTGTATGTGTGCGTGTCTGTGCGTGCGTGCCTGTGCGTGTGCGTGTGCGTATGTGTGTGTGTGTGTGTGTGTGTGTGTGTGTGTGTGTGTGTGTGTGTGTGTGAGTGCCTCAGTCTTGTCTTCAACATGGTCAGCATGACACAATCCAAAAGACACTGCACACACCACTCAACAGCAAACTGTCCCATTTCGATTTCACAGACCGAGTTCAGGTGCAGCTGTGAGAAAATGAACAAACGCCTTGCTCAGTAAGACACGGGCTTGAAAGTGTGCAAAACATGAAGACAGCAGACACGTGATGTTAACAAAGGCCTTGCCAATACCTATGTCTTTACCGCCGTGTTGTCTTTCCAGCACCATGCTGCTGTTGTCTGCTGTGAATGGCATGGAAATGGCAAACTCGTTGACTGGATCTCCTGTCACTGATCCCTGCTATTTCTGGTGACGGCTGTGTTGAAATGCTGACACCAATACCAGCATCGCAGTAGCTCGATTCGCGTACTTCAATAAAACGATTAGAAACACAATAAATTACTCATCGCTGATACCTTTAACCTTTAACTCCTCTCCTTGATGCTTTCATCTCAAAGAACTTGGCACACAAGCAGAGTAGAATAAGACACAAGTTTTAGACGCTTTTATTTCATTTCTTTTTGTCTTCCCTTCTTAATTGGCAGTAAGTGCGTAAACTGCAATCTTGCGAAAGACGAAGCACGGCAAAAATGAAAACGTCTTCAGTCCTTTTCTGAAACGAGGTCAATGTGAGATGACGAAACTTCAGCTGGAAACCTGTTTCTGATGTAACGGTATGTTGAGAACATGCGCCAATGTCCTCTCTCCACCAACACCCCTTCTCCTCCCCCCCCTCCACCCCCCCCCCCCCCCTTTTTTTTTTTCTTTGGCTCCCGGCAGTTTCTATGGGGAGGACAGAAGTGTGTGAACACGCATGTATACATGCATATTTGAGTGTGTGCGTGCAAGTGTGTCTGCTACACCTGTACATATATTGCTCCGGTACGGGCACTCCAGTCAGCTGGTTTTTATCACCTGGATAATTCATGAATGGATGGATGTGCACATGTAGTTTGCACCAGAGACACGACAGCAGTCTGAGGACGCCATAATGTCACACGTGGGATGTAATATGTCAGCGTTCTGTCTGCCCGGTAACACTCTGGCCTTTGGGGGGAAAAAAAGATATTTTTTGTTTTGCTTTTCTTTTCTTTGATTGTTCCCCCTGATGCTTCTCTTTCACTGCACACAAGCTGCCGCTGACGAGACAAGAATAATCAATATTATGTTTCACGACACACTTCCCAAGTTTGGAATGTCTTTATTGTTTGTCTTTTATCTTTATTTCGTTCCATTTCATTTATGTACTCATTGGCGTTTTACATCCACATCATTTTTTTTTTTCATTTTCCCCTTCATCTTTTTTTCTGCAGCAGTTCAGTTTCAGTTTCAGTAGCTCAAGGAGGCGTCACTGCGTTCGGACAAATCCATATACGCTACACCACATCTGCCAAGCAGATGCCTGACCAGCAGCGTAACCCAACGCGCTTAGTCAGGCCTTGAGAGAGAATAAGAAAAGAAAAAAAGGTGAATAAATAATAGATAAATGCATAAAAAAAGAACTACTACTAATAATAATATGTATAAGGCGCAAAAACTTGATGAAGTCAACTATAAGCATAAATAAATAAATAAATAAATAATAATTTCTGCAGCATTATGTGATGGTCGCCCAGGGTCTGACTTGTGTGTTGGTCAGGCCTCTGGTCCCCTTTCCTTTCCTTTGCTGATATAGTGTGGCATCAGTTGTTTTGTTTGTCACCAGTCCACACACTTTCATGTCTCCTGAAAGTGTCCCTCAGACTGTTCAAGTTTTAATACCGTGTGAAGAATTTTGAGAAAAATTAGGGAATACGTCCAGACCAGTTGAACAAAACAGGCATTCCATCCATTTGCTTTGTTTCTCGTTTTCTGAATACTGTAAACTAGAATACTGGATACTGTAAACTAGAATACTGAATACTGTAAACTAGAATACTGGATACTGTAAACTAGAATACTGAATACTGTAAACTAGAATACTGGATGCTGTAAACTAGAATACTGAATACTGTAAACTAGAATACTGGATGCTGTAAACTAGAATACTGGATACTGTAAAGGAGAACAAGACCGAACTGACCAAAATCGAAAGAAAAAAATACTCTTTGATGATATTCACTTATGTATGTCCATTACTAAGATAATGAAATCTGGGTAGGAGTAAGGAATGGATAGACTCCCAATATACAGGAACACACAGTGAAACAAGTACATACTCTTGTTGTGGAGATAGAACGAAATACAGAGAGAGAGAGAGAGAGAGAGAGAGAGGGAGGGAGGGGGGGAACGAACAAACGAAACAAAAAAGGATATTGCTGTAAAGCCTTGCAGTGCAGTTGGCGCAGTGACATAAAACACAACGCAGTTAACGGGAAGCAAACTCACTGACATGGTAACCACACAAATGTCCTCTTTTAAAGTCACATAACTTCAAGTGACATAAATGTCAGAGATGTTGCCTTCTCTGTCACCGGAACACAGGAAACTCTGTGGCCACACAATACAGGTGGAACACTCTGTGTAGGGGTCGTTGTACAGGGATTGAAACAGAGAATAATGAGAAAGACTGAGATTGACAAGGCAGTGAGTGATGAGTGGGTGAGTGGGAGAGAGTGCCGGACAGAAAGAGAGAGGTATACAAAGAAAGAAAAAGAGAGAGGGACAGAGACAGAGAGAGACAGAGACAGAGACACAAATGGAGTCAGAGAGAGTCCTCACTTCAGGATAGTCAGCATATCACAATTCTAGTTACACTGAGCACTGAACACCTTCAAGTAAGACTACCATACATTCCCCTCTCACAGAAAGAGAGCAAGTGCAATAGTGAAAAAATGAACAAATGCTTCTCTCAGTAAGACACAGGCTTTAATGTATGCAAGACATGAGGACAGTGGACGCATGATCTTTCAAGAACGCCTGTTATAAACAAAGGCCTTGCCAATACCTATGTCTTTACCGCCGTGTTGTCTTTCCAGCACCATGCTGCTGTTGTCTGCTGTGAATGGCATGGAAATGGCAAACTCGTTGACTGGATCTCCTGTCACTGATCCCTGCTATTTCTGGTGACGGCTGTGTTGAAATGCTGACACCAATACCAGCATCGCAGTAGCTCGATTCGCGTACTTTTACAGAACGATTAGAAACACATTACTCACCGTTTACACCTTCAACCTTTAACGCACCTCCTTTCTGTCTTCACTCCTTTTCAAACAATATTGCAGGCAAATGGAAAGTAGTATGAGACATGCTGCAAGTGCCAGGTGCTTCTTTTCGTTTGTTTGTTTGTTTTGCTTTTTATTTTGGGTTTTTTTTTTTCGACTCTTCACCTGTGCTCAGTAAACTGCAAGCTGACAAAAGACAAGGTACAACACACAGACACATGCTTTCAATGAGTTATCAAACGAGGATAATGTGAACTGATCAAAGTTCAGCTGAAAACTTGCTTCTGACTTAAAGAGATGTTTTGAAATCCACACTGTTGTGTTCTCTCCACCACTACCCCAACCACGAACCAACCCAGCTTCTTTCCCCTCTTTCACCTTTCAAAGTGCTCACCACAGTTTCTATAGGGAACGAAGTGTGCGCGTGAACGCGCACGTATTTATGCATACGTGAGCCCGTGTGCGCAAGTATATGTCTTCTACACCTGTACATACATTGTCCCAGCACGGCCACCGCAGTCAGCTGGCTTTCAACACCTGAAAAAAATGATGACTGAATGGGTGTGCACGTGTCCGTTCCATTAGAAACACCACGGCAGTTTGAGGACACTGTAAGTCACTACGTGTGATGTAACATCGTTAGGTCTGCTCAGCAGCAGCTGGCCTTTGAAGTTTTTTAATTTTATTTTTTACTTGTTTGTTTGTTTGTTTTCCTCTTGCTGTTCTTCTTACTCTGCACGTAAGTGGCCGCAGACAAGACAGGAACGCTCAGCACTGTTTTGCAGTGTCAGGACACACTGTCACTCACACTGATTTGTTGTGTGACAGTTTGCCTGAAACCGATTTCTTTGACCATGTGGACAGTTTTGACAATGTAGCTGGACTACTGAAAGACGACGGACGGGCATGCCATTGCAGTTTCCTTCTTTTCTTTTTCTAAAGAATCAGTGGGGACTAGATCAAACCCACTGAACCGAAAGAAAACCTATACCTGATACTCATTTTAAATCTTTACTGCTTGAAAGTGTGTTTGGCAATAAAATCTGGGCAAGAGTAATAGCTATATTTTTAGCATACAGACATATACAGTAAAACGAATAGAAACTCTTGTAACAGAGTGAGGAAGAGAAAGAGAGAGAGGGTGGGGGTGTGTGTGGGGGGGGGGTGGAACAGTGACAGAGACAGACAGACAGAACATAGATAGAGAGAACGAAGAGAGACAGAGACAGAAACCGAGCGAAATTGAGAGAGAGGGGGGGGGAGAAAGAGAGAGGGACAGAGAGACAGAGACACAGGCAGGCAGAATGAGAGCATCCTGTATTGTTATCGAGCCATAGAGCTCGTTTACCACAGCAACGCCAACTCAATGACATGGATATCATGGCAATGTTGGATTCTGAAATCACATTAAATGTCACAGACATGGTGCCTCTGCCAGCTGAATGCAAAGTTACCCCGGGTAAAACAGGCTGAGGTGTGACTGGCATGCGTCCCTTTGTAGTGCGAGTGCATAGGGAGGGAACGAGAGACAGACAGACAGACAGAAAGGCAGAGAGAGACAGAGATAGACAGAAAAAGGGAAAGAGAGAGACATGGATATAGACTGACGGAGCAAGAGAAAGACAGGTAGACAGACAGACAGACACAGAGAGAGAGAGAGAGTGAAGGGAGGGGTGGGAAGAGAAAAGAGGGACAGAGAGACAGACAGGGGGACAGGGACAGAGAGAGAGAGAGAGACAGAGAGGGGGGAGAGAGAGGGGGGAGAGAGAGGGGGAGAAAGAGAGAGACAGAGAGAGAGAGGGAGAGAAAGAGAGAGAGGGGGAGAGAGAGAGGGAGAGACAGAGACAGAAACCGAGCGAAATTGAGAGAGAGAGGGGGGAGGGGAGAAAGAGAGAGGGACAGAGAGACAAAGACAGAGAGAGACACAGAGAGAGACAGAGACAGTGAGAGAGAGAGAGGGGGGGGAGAGAGAGAAAGTGAAGGGAGGGGTAGGAAGAGAAAAGAGGGACAGAGAGACAGACAGGGAGACAGGGACAGAGAGGAAGAGACAGAGACACAGAGATAACTGTGAATGGCTATAGTCATCTTCACCATCAGAAACGGCAGCAGACCCGGCTTTCGTTCGCTTACAGACTGAGCCTGCAACAAGACATACAGACAGACAGACAGACAGTGAGAGACAGAGATTAGATAGAGACAGGCACAGAGAGAGACTGACAATAAGAGAGAGATCAGACAAAGAAGACAAAGAGACAGAGAGATATAGAGAGGGAGGTACACACACACAGAGCGACAGAGTGAGATAAAGAATGATAGAAAGACACAGGAGAGAGAAAATGTGTGCATGAGTGTGAGGGAGGAGACTTTTTGTCATTGGCTTGAAGACCAAAGGGGTGGGGAGGGGGGTGGGTATAGTGCCTCTTTTTTTCCAGTCATTAGACACCGGAGTTTGAACAATACAAGGGAAACAAAAGAGAGTAATGTCCAATTTCACCATCCTAAATTATTGCACCTACTGCTTACATTTCCATTGTTTGTGACACGAATAACGGGAGGAAAAAAAAGCAAGATGGTGGCACGTTAGTTTAGTGACTGAATCCGCATCAACATGGGGTATAATAACGTACAAATCTGCCCCTTCCTATCTCTGTGGCTGCCTTCACCTCTACACTCCATCTCGCTCACTACGATCGGCTTCGGATCCACTCTGTTTACGCATACCCAGATTCAAACACTCGACTGTTGGCCGCCGTTCTTTCTCTGTCTCTGGACCTTGCGATTGGAAAGAACTTCCTCTTTCGCTTCGTCAAGTCACCACTCTCAGCTCTTTCAAGTCTGGCCTTAAAACCCGCCTCTTCCCAAAATAGCCTCCCTTGCCTGCCCTTCCTTGTCTTTAGTTATGCATGCGCGTGAATGACTGGTGCGAAAGCGCTTTGATTTGTCTCTGCACAAGATTCAGCGCTATATAAATACCATTATTATTATTATTATTGCAAAATAAGAGTCGAATTTACTTAAAATACGTTATAACGTGTACTAATGGTAATATCAAATCAAATCAAATCATGTTGTTTATAGCCCAGCCGACCACTAAGGCCATTAATGTAATATCGTTTCGTACATGCATACAAATTACCGGTAAAATAGGTGCAATAATTAAGGATGCTAAAGAAATATAACACAGCAAGTATTTCAACTGCAACAAAAAAATGCACATCATACAAATGCAAAAACCATTTTGACCATCCACATGCTACCCTTACTTTTTCAAATACTTTTATCTTTCTGACAGTACCCGCAAGAATTCCCAGTTGGTTATTTTGAGCTATTGTTATCTTTTTCCGTGTATTTACTGCCACAGAGACATATTTTGCAAGTGAGATTACCAAAGCTTCTTCGTGTTTGTTTTTTTCCAAACAGTATGCTCAACACAGTACTGTAACTGTACAGAAGAGAGAGGAAGAGACAGAGAGAGAGTGAGTGCGAGAGGGAGAGAGTAAGGGAGAGACAGAGACAGACAGACAAGAGTCACACACAGAGAGACAGATATACACAGACATGGAGATGCAGAGAGAAAAACAGAGACGGGCAGAAACTGACTGGCAAAGACAGACAGACAGACAGAGACAGAGAGGGTGAGTGTAGCAAAGAATGGTGGCAAACGAAGAAGACGATCATTTTTAGACCAGTCAAATGTAAAACATATTATTAAAGCTGGCAAATGCAAATTGCGCAAAACGACAAAGTGGAGCACAAAAAACAACAACAAAAAACCCAAACAAAACCAACAACAACGACGAGAAGAAACGGAGAACAACATGACCACACAAAGCACAGGTCGCCAGAGGAGATTAAAGAAAACAAGAAAACAGATAAAATAAATAAATAAATAAAATTGAACAAACTAAACTAAACTAAGCTAAAATAAAATAAAACAAAAAAAAAAAAAAAAACACAAAGAAAGCAGACACTTGTTCCCCCAATCCCGTGGATTACTGACGTGTCAGTTCAGATCAGACTTAACGGCCTGTTTCAGGCCTTCGGTGGGGAGGAGAATGGTTGTCTTTCTCCCCACGTGCAGAGGTTTTATGAGAAAATTATCCCCCCCTGCACTGTCGCGATTCAAATGGACCGACACCTCTGCACAGCGGCTGGGCTGTGTCTTCCTACTTTAACCCTTCCCCACTCTAAGCCCCTTTCACCGCCTGCCACTTACAAGCTGTTGTCCTGGTTACATGATTCACATTGTCCTTGCTGGTGAAACGTAAAACGAAGTCGTCTCTTCAAACAGGACCGTGGCCTTTCTGAGCAAGCCATTAATCAACCTTCTTTCATCGTCCTTTCAATCCAGCTTCAGCACCAGCTTACACTCCCCTTCATCTTGTTTTACTGACCACTTACACTTTCACCCTGATTTCTCGTCCAGTTACACTGTCACCCTGTTTTATCGTTCAGTTACACTTTCACCATGTTTTATCACCCAGTTACACTGTCACCATGTTTCATCGTTCAGTTACACTGTCACCATGTTTTATCGTTCAGTTACACTTTCACCATGTTTCATCGTTCAGTTACACTGTCACCATGTTTCATCGTTCAGTTACACTTTCACCATGTTTTATCACCCAGTTACACTGTCACCATGTTTCATCGTTCAGTTACACTTTCACCATGTTTTATCGTTCAGTTACACTTTCACCATGTTTTTTCACCCAGTTACATGTTCACCATGTTTTATCAGTTACACTTTCACCCTGTTTTATCGTTCAGTTACACTTTCACTCTGTTTTATCACCCAGTTTCATGTTCACCATGTTTTATCAGTTACACTTTCACCCTGCTTTACCATCCAGTTACACTTTCACCCAGTTTTATCATCCAGTTACATTTTTATCATCTAGTTACACTTTCACCCTGTTTTATCATCCAGTTACATTTTTATCATCTAGTTACACTTTCACCCTGTTTTATCATCCAGTTACATTTTTATCATCTAGTTACACTTTCACCCTGTTTTACCATCTAGTTATATTTTCACCCTGTTTATCACCCAGTTACATTTTCACTTTTACTATGTTTTACCATCCAGTTACACCTTCACCCTGCTTTATCACCCAATGACACTTTCACCCTGTTTTACCATCCAGTTACACCTTCACCCTGCTTTATCACCCAATGACACTTTCACCCTGTTTTACCATCCAGTTACACTTTCACCCTGCTTTATCACCCAATGACACTTTCACCCTGTTTTACCATCCAGTTACACTTTCACCCTGCTTTATCACCCAATGACACTTTCACCCTGTTTTACCATCCAGTTACACTTTCACCCTGCTTTATCACCCAATGACACTTTCACCCTGTTTTACCATCCAGTTACACCTTCACCCTGCTTTATCACCCAATGACACTTTCACCCTGTTTTACCATCCAGTTACAGCCTCCTGAAAGTCGTGGTGTCTGTGCCCCAAGTGGTTCCTGCCTTCTTCTTCACAATCCTGTTTACAGCTACACTCACTTCAATCCTGTTTCATTTTCCACTTACACTTTCACCCTGTTTTACCGTCAACTTACACTTTCACCTGCTTTACAGACCACTTACACTTTCACCTGCTTTACAGACCACTTACACTTTCACCCTGTTTTACCGCCCACTTACACTTTCACCCTGCTTTACAGACCACTTACACTTTCACCCTGTTTTACCACCCACTTACACTTTCACCCTGCTTTACAGACCACTTACACTTTGACACTTTCACCCTGTTTTACAGACCACTTACACTTTCAGCCTGCTTTACAGACCACTGACAGTTTGACACTTTCACCCTGTTTTACAGACCACTTACACTTTCAGCCTGCTTTACAGACCACTGACAGTTTCACACTTTCACCCTGTTTTACCGCCCATTTACACTTTCACCCTGTTTTACCGTCCACTTACACTTTCACCTGCTTTACAGACCACTTACACTTTCACCCTGTTTTACCGCCCACTTACACTTTCACCCTGCTTTACAGGCCACTTACACTTTGACACTTTCACCCTGTTTTACCGCCCACTTACACTTTCACACTGCTTTACAGACCACTTACACTTTGACACTTTCACCCTGTTTTACCGCCTACTTACACTTTCACCCTGTTTTACCGCCCATTTACACTTTCACCCTGTTTTACCGTCCACTTACACTTTCACCTGCTTTACAGACCACTTACACTTTGACACTTTCACCCTGTTTTACAGACCACTTACACTTTCACCCTGCTTTATAGACCACTGACAGTTTAACACTTTCACCCTGCTTTACAGACCACTTACACTTTCACCGTTTTACCGCCTACTTATACTTTCACCCTGTTTTCCGCCCATTTACACTTTCACCCTGTTTTACCGTCCACTTACACTTTCACCTGCTTTACAGACAACTTACACTTTCACCCTGTTTTACCGCCCACTTACACTTTCACCCTGTTTTACCGCCCACTTACACTTTCACCCTGCTTTACAGACCACTTACACTTTCACACTTTCACCCTGTTTTACCGCCCACTTACACTTTCACCCTGCTTTACAGGCCACTTACACTTTGACACTTTCACCCTGGTTTACAGACCACTTACACTTTGACACTTTCACCCTGCTTTACAGACCACTTACACTTTCACACTGTTTCACAGACCACTTACACTTTCTCCCTGTTTTACAGATCACTTACACTTTCACCCTGGTTTACAGACCACTTACACTTTCACCTAGGCCACTTACACTTTGACACTTTCACCCTGTTTTACAGACCACTTACACTTTGACACTTTCACCCTGCTTTACAGACCACTTACACTTTCACACTGTTTTACAGACCACTTACACTTTCACCCTGTTTTACAGACCACTTGCACTTTCACCCTGTTTTACAGACCGATCACACTCACACCAATCCCGTTTCCCCGCCACGTTACGCTGATGTTACATATATATGTATTATATATACACACATATACACATACATTTTTTTTTATATGTAATGATAATAATAATGGATACTTATTTAGCACACTATCCAGAAATCTGCTCTAGGTGCTTTACAAAAACACTTTTGTTTACATAACACATTACATCAATGTCATGTACACACACCAAAATGTGACTTTAAAAAAAAAGAAGAAAAAACAAAACACACACGCGCGTGCGCGCACGCACGCACGCACACACACACAATGCATACATACATTTTAACATGCATATGTCCATCGCAGCTAGCAGCTGTGTATATGTCTGTCTTGTGTGTGTGTGTGTGTGTGTGTGTGTGTGTGTGTGTGAACGCACGTCTCTATCTGTGACTTTGTGTGACAATGATGGCAGAGTGGCTGAATGACCACAGTAGATTCAGCACTTCTCAAACCTGCCCGTTGTCCTCAAAATCTTTGCCTCCTGGCAGCTTCTCATTATCGATGTTCAGATTTTGCTACAGGGGATTTCTCTCTCTCTCTCTCTCTCTCTCTCTCTCTCTCATGCCACCCAACCCAACCCCCCCCCCCCCCCACCACGCCCCCCCCCCTCCTCCTCAATCTCCCTAAACCCACCATACAAAATTGCCTTGAGCAGCTATAACTCTTCACAGGAATATTATTAAACCCAAGCTGACTTCAGCGACGGTCTGAGATAGCCAATATCATTTTTTTCCACAAAGGAACGTGATTGAATGACAAGAGAACGGTCAGAAATAGCCCATTTTTGTCATCGTCTGACGCACTGTTCATAATACTTAACAAACACAGCAAATTCTGTCCTTGGTGGACAGACTGCAAGTTCGTGAACAGCAAGACAGTCCCTGGTTGACGTGTCCTGATACGATGTCAGATAACACCATTCAGTAATTCTTTATTCATCCGGTTGAACATAGTTCGTGCATCTTTGGAAAGAGTTCGTGCATCTTTGGAAAGAGTTTGTGCATCTATGGAAAGAGTTCGTGTATCTTGAGGATCGTCACTCACACCACACAATTTCGCAACTCACAATCAAGTCCTGCGCACACATAAACATGACAAAGGTTGAACTAAAAAAATCCGAAAGGTCCAGTCATGCGAGCTGTCATTGTCTTGCAAATCGTGTGGGCTACCTTCAGACTGCATGCTTTATCACGTCGTAAGGAAATAATATATCGCATCTGTCAGGACTATCTAATATATAACATCACGAAATAAGGAACATTTCCTTGGAAGCACGTCAAAACACACAACAAGCACGAAGACATTTCCGAACGTCCTTTCCCCAACCCATTCACCTCTCCCACTGCGTCAACATACAACACACATGCTGGCGCGCACGTATGCACTCTCATGAACTCGCGATCCCTCTCACCCCATCGCCCCCCCCCCCCCCCCATCCCCCTCACACACACACACACACACACACAAACATTCTCGTGCACAAAGCTATCGCATCAATGAACCGTCTGAATGAAACTGAAGAGAAATTGAAGTTATAAAAGAAAGCACGACAGAAAACACTAAATGTATTCCAAAACAATACAGACGCATGCATATTCACAGACACAAACACATGGACCCCCCCACACAGAGCCACGCCTACACATTCCGAGACACGGAGAACAATACCAAGACGAGAACAACGTGAAAATGGGGAAGAAGAAGACAAAAATGACTGCAGGATTCTTCAAAGACAAAAAACTAAAGTTTATAAAAACCTTTTTGGTGGTGGATGAATCCTCTTTGTTTAGTGGGATACGACGTTTCGAACCATAGGCCCGTTGTCAAGTGATGAGAAGAGGACAGTGTGAATAGGAAAGCCTTTTTGAGAAAAGGGTTATGACATCTCACTACTTTCTGTTTTGATGGGCCATGCACACTAAAACACTTGCTGATCACCATTCAGTGCAATACATACTCACTCACACACACACACACACACACACACACATGTGACAACGGTTTTGGGGGCCCGTCAGTGAAAGGGGGAACATACAAACAAAATGAACGTCAAGGTGCAATATCAAATACAATATTAATGATAAGAAAAAATGTCGGCTCACATAATTAGCCTTGATGTATACCTATTATTGATTTGGTTTAACGAAGACACACACACACACACACACACACACACACACACACACACACAGACTGTCGCAGGCAAGTGTTCTCTGTGTGTGTGCGCGCGTGTGTGTCCGAATTAAATGTGAACGCTGTTTGTTCAAGTGTAGATCCACTCAGGCACTCGTGCACTACGTGCTGCTTGTAAGTTGTGCAGCCTGTGTAATGCACGTGTTGTCACTGTGTAGCATGAGGCTCAGCTCAGTGGCAGTTTTATGATTTTGGTGAGCAACAGGAGGTTTCTTCGTGGTCAGAGCTGGTTTGGTCAGTGGAGCAGGTGCCAGCTGCATTGCTTGGTTCTAACTTTTAAACAGTTACACGTGACTAAATGCCTACGTTGACCGAACTACGCCATTGGTCAGTTCCATACTACACACAGTTTGTAGCGGGTAACGACCATACTAGGCTCTTCCGTCCGAGCAATGCAACTGGCCCCAGGAGACTTGGCCATGTCAACAATAGTCGGCTTGGGGTTGAAGAGGGAGGACGCTCAGTGAGATGAACTCCTGTCAGTGTGACAACGCACAGCTTGCTGCGGGACACTTGAGACACCCTGCAGTTGTTTCCGCCTCAGTTCATTGCCTGTTGAGGAACTTGTTCAGTGTCGTTAACTTAGTAAATTTCTCTGTTAATTTGCCATATTTGACTCATGGAGATAGTCTGGTGAGAGAGAGAGCGAGCGAGAGACAGAGAAAAAGAGAGAAAGCATTCAACTAGTTAACAAAAAGAAAGCCCGAAGCATCTGTGATATTTGGAACAGGCGTAAAATTACAAACAGTGATTAAAACATGTCAAGATTCATAACTGACACTTCCAAAGCAATAACTCAAGCACACCTACCCCCAGTCCGGTTCTCTCCACAAGTTGAACACCCGTCCTTTTCTGCCCCTCCGCACACACCTCCACACACCTACACACACACCTACATACACCTACACACACACCTCCACACACCTACACACACCTACACATACACCTACACACACACCTCCACACACCTCCACACACACCTACACACACCTACACACACACACCTACACACACACATGTACATCCACCCCATTCTGCCCTCCACACACCTCCACACACATGTACATCCACCCCATTCTGCCCTCCACACACCTCCACACACATGTACATCCACCCCATTCTGCCCTCCACACACCTCCACACACATGTACATCCACCCCATTCTTCCCTCCACACACCTCCACACACATGTACACCCATCCCATTCTGCCCTCCACACACCTCCACACACATGTACATCCACCCCATTCTGCCCTCCACACACCTACACACATGCATGTACATCCACCCCATTCTTCCCTCCACACACCTCCACACACATGTACATCCACCCCATTCTGCCCTCCACACACCTCCACACACATGTACACCCATCCCATTCTGCCCTCCACACACCTCCACACACATGTACATCCACCCCATTCTGCCCTCCACACACCTCCACACACATGTACATCCATCCCATTCTTCCCTCCGCACACCTACACACACATGTACATCCCATCCCATTCTGCCCTCCACACACCTACACACACACATGTACACCCACCCCATTCTGCCCTCCACACACCTACACACACACATGTACATCCACCCCATTCTGCCCTCCACACACCTCCACACACATGTACACCCACCCCATTCTGCCCTCCACACACCTCCACACACATGTACATCCACCCCATTCTGCCCTCCACACACCTACACACACATGTACACCCACCCCATTCTGCCCTCCACACACCTACACACACACATGTACACCCACCCCATTCTGCCCTCCACACACCTACACACACATGTACATCCACCCCATTCTGCCCTCCACACACCTACACACACATGTACATCCACCCCATTCTGCCCTCCACACACCTACACACACATGTACACCCACCCCATTCTGCCCTCCACACACCTACACACACATGTACACCCACCCCATTCTGCCCTCCACACACCTACACACACACATGTACGCCCACCCCATTCTGCCCTCCACACACCTACACACACATGTACATCCACCCCATTCTGCCCTCCACACACCTACACACACACATGTACATCCACTCCATTCTGCCCTCCACACACCTCCACACACATGTACATCCACCCCATTCTGCCCTCCACACACCTACACACACACATGTACGCCCACCCCATTCTGCCCTCCACACACCTACACACACACATGTACATCCACCCCATTCTGCCCTCCACACACCTACACACACACATGTACACCCACCCCATTCTGCCCTCCACACACCTCCACACACATGTACGCCCACCCCATTCTGCCCTCCACACACCTACACACACACATGTACATCCACCCCATTCTTCCCTCCACACACCTACACACGCACATGTACATCCACCCCATTCTGCCCTCCACACACCTACACACACATGTACGCCCACCCCATTCTGCCCTCCACACACCTACACACACATGTACACCCACCCCATTCTGCCCTCCACACACCTACACACGCACATGTACACCCGCACAGCATACCAACTAAGTTTAGAATTGCAAGTCAAACATCTAAAATGTTGTAGCTAGACAATTTTGTTGATATGCAGATTTGGATTGGTCGCTTGCTTTGGTACAACCTCAAACACACACACACACACACGCACGCACGCACGCGCGCACACACACACACACGCACACGCACGCACGCACGCACACACACACACACACACACACACACACACACACACACACACACAGAGAGAGCACGGGGTTGTGGTTTACAGTTCTGTATTGAACAGTCAGACATCCACTGCAAGGAAAGAGTCCAGCATCTGCATAGCCCTGCCCTTGAAACAACGCAGATGCTGGGAACTGCCTGTTGGATGCACATGACTGCAGAGGGTGGGAAACTTCTGCCATGATCACTGTCAGACTGCTGGTGACCACTCGCTCAAAGATAGTGGTTGGTGTCATGAGGTCGGGCCACTATCTGGGTGATCTTCTCCAGGCTGTCGGTATCAGCTTTCTTGGGACTGCTGATATAGCAGACTTTATTGTAGTAGAGCATGTTACTTTGGACAACTGTCTGGAAGAAAAGGGACAGTGTGGAAGGCGTGCAGGCCCGCTTTCGTTGGATTTTCGTCGGGGTTCCCTGGTTATTTTTAGCGAGAACTACGTAGGTATGTGCGTCTCCATTTCCTTTTTTCCAGGTCACCGAAAGGCGAACATTTCATCATGGAAATCGCTGTTCTGACGAAACGATTTGGAACATTTTCGGTGACTATTTATGCAAGTATACAAGATATATTTAGTTTTATAATTACACCCATTATTTGCTATAGTCTTCTATGTTTACTTTTAGCGTGTTTCTTTTCATATATCTGCCATAACGTATTCAAACTGACCCATTTATAAACTCTGCCGAAAAGTTGTCCGAACAAAAGCAGTTCAAACTCAGAAAAGCCAGTTACGGTAGTAGGCCGCCCGTGTAGTCAACTGACCTACTTCTCGCTCTGCGAACAACGAGAAGTCCACCACGAACACGGACTGCACACCCTCCAGGCTGACGTAAAAAGACCTCAGGAAGTACGTCCTCTGGGTAGCCTTCTTGCAGCAGGCGTCCACGCTGGCAGCCCAGCACAGCTTATCAACAATGGTTCCCTGGTACTTATAAGAGCTGGCAGTCTCTACTGGCTTCCCATCGGTGTATAAGGTCTGAATATTGCCTTGTGGGCTATCTTGTCTTGTACGGGGGTTACATCCTCCAAGCTGATTGTCATTTTACACGAGAATATCATCCATGCGCATAGGTTTCGTCTGACGCTTGTTCACTCTTAGTCTTATCCTTTTATTGTCTGTTCATTTATTTTCATTTTATTTCATTTATTGATATACTCTTTCTCTTCTGCGCAAAGCGACGGTAAAGTTCGCAAACTTCCGATTTCCGCGTCACACAGAAACGCTGGACTGCCGGGAATGACTGCATACCAAAAGTCAATGGCGTGTGGCACGAATATGACAGCTTGAAAAGATTTATTGACTAGTATTACAAAGCGGCGCAGGCAGAACAAGTTGAAAGGTATGGACCAGATGTAGTGTGCGACGAAAGTAAAACAAGTTGAAGAGGATTAGTCCCTTGATACACTGCGGCATTCACAAGACAACTGGCTGGTTTATTTGTTTGGTGCGTTCGGGTTTAACGTGAACACCCACCTCGTAATGATAATGGTACCCCCGAAAGCGGAGTATGGCTGCCTACATGGCGAGGGGGAGTGTGGGGGTGGGGGGGGGGTGCGGCGGGGGGGGGATTGAACGTAACACTATACTGACACCACAGAAACACTTTCACAAAGAGCAGCACCCCCGAAAACGAGTATGGCTGCCAACATGGCGGGGTAAAAAAAAACAAACGGTCATATACGTAAAAAACCCACTCTTGTACTTACGAGTGAACATGGGAGTTGCAGCCCACGAAAAAGAAGATGGAGCAGCGAAAATGCCAGTTTTTTGTTGTTGTTGTTTTTGTTGTTGTTGTTGTTGTTTGTGTGTGTGTGTGTGGTTTTTATTGGGTGTCTGTGATTCGAACTCACAACATTTTCACAAGGAATTCAGCCCTGAAGCAGCTGAGCCAGCCAGGCACCCCCAGCAGGAGCTGTGAACCAAACACACTGCGTGCTCCAAGAAGACAGCGTGAGGAGAGGCGATCCAGGTGGCAGATGTCTGTGTTCCAGCAGTGAGACTTGGTGAGCGCAGTGAGGGGCACAAGCACGACTGTCGATGTCAGATGAGCGCGGCGACCAACTGACGTGGAGTGATGGCCTAGAGGTAACGCGTCCTCCTAGGAAGCGAGAGAATCTGAGCGCACTGGTTCGAAACCCGGTACAGTCGCCAGTATTTTCTCACCCCACCCCCACCCCACCCCCACCCCCCCATCCCCCTGACCTTCAGTGGTGTTCTGGGCGCTAGTCATTCGGATGAGACGATAAACCGAGGTCCCGTGTGCAGCATGCACTTAGCGCACGTAAAAGAACCCACAGCTACAAAAGGACTGTCCCTGGCAAAATTCTGTAGAAAAATCCTCTTCGAATGGAAAACCTTTTATTTTAAACTGCATGCAGGAAAACAAATACACAAAAAAATGGGTGGCGCTCTCAGTTTAGCGACGCGCTCTCCATGGGGAGAGCAGCCCGAATTTCACACAGGGAAATCTGTTGTGACAAAATACAATGCCGACAGTGTTAACTGCAGACAGCTTGCCCAGTAAGTCTGTGGGTTGATAGAAGACTTTCACGACCTACTAGTTCGCGTCCTTAATTAAGGTCCAGTTGCTCAGGGCTGGGGTGTCGGTGTTGTGAAGGTTTAGTTGTTGGAGGGGGTGGAGTCCTGGATGTCTGTCCGTGTGTGAGGTCCATTTGGCGTACCAAGGGGGAACCGTGACTGTCTTAAGACGTCCTGGCTGTTGTCTGGATGTGAGGTTCATTCGGGTGTTAAGTCAATCTGGGGCTGTCAGTGGTCTTCCCATCCCTGTTTCTACACACACACGCGCGCGCGCGCGTATATATATATGTATGTACATACATGCATACGTTTCTCTCGTTACGGAGAAAAGATCATCAGGCACACGACACCTGGCAGTCAGCACAACGAGAGGTTAGCTGTCAAGCTACCAACTTCCGTGTGACCCAGAAATGCTGGTTTGACAGTGAATCCTTGCACCCCACACGTCAATATACCCGTGCCACACAAACAAGACAAACGATCCGGGTCACAGCCGTCTCCGAGTTCCAGCGGGGAAGCTTCCCGTCTAGACTTCGGGGATCCGAAATCGGTATGGAGGTGTTTGTTTCAGTCTGCTCACTGGTGATACACATCGACAATTCCATGCTTTGCTGACTCGCTCTCTCCAGACACGAACGCATGCATGTTGACGCAAACACAAGCTCACATGAACACAAACGCACACACACACACACACACACACACACACACACACACACACACTCTGCTGAGCAATACTCTTTTTCATCAACCAGGAAGATTCCCACCACCTCACTTCTTCTTTCTCAGACTCAGGCATCAGTACCAGACAGAATCAACTATCAAAATAGAACTTCGTGCAAGAGACAGTCCTCGAGAGAAAGAACAGAATTAAAAGCAATGTTTCGTTCTAAAAATGAAAACGGATATTCTAGAAGGCACTGGCTTTCATTCTCGAAGCAGAATGTAAACTAAAAATAGCACCGTTCTATTAAGGAAGAAGGTGTTTCGCTTCAATACCCTAACCATCTCTGGCAGACTGGGTAGACTGGTGTATTTTGGGGGGAAAGAGGACGAACAGGTGGGACAGGAATAATTGTCTGGAAAACACGGAGGAGACACCAGGCTCTTGTTCTTCTTCTCTTTCTTTGACCTTCCCAGGATGGGCAATGTTGAAACAAGAAATCTGTCCCGTTCGCTGTTGATTACATCTCAATCTGTTATGATGATACAATGATTCGCGCGCGCGTGTGTGTGTGTGTGTGTGTGTGTGTGTGTGTGTGTGTGTGTGTGTGTGTTCTCATCGACTATCTATTTCCCTCCCTTTCTCTACTTCCCCCCCCCCCCACTCATGTCCTATTTCTGTCCATCTTTCACACCTGCTCAATGAAACAAATGTACACGAGGACATATAATAGAACTTAATGGATACTTATATAGCACACTATCCAGAAATCTGCTCTAGGTGCTTTACAAAAACGCTTTTGTTAACATAAAACATTACATCTATGTTACATACACACACCAAAATGTGACTACACACACACGCAAGCACGCACGCACGCACACACACACACACACACACACACACACAAACACACTGCATACATACATTTTAACATACATGTGTATCTAACAGCTGCCCTAACACATACAGACACATAGGCAGGCACAAACTTACATAAACACACGCGCACACAATACACATTCATATAATGCATGTAGTTATGTACACATACATATGCATACACACATAGTCAAGCACAGCTAACGCAAAGGAAGTGGACTTGCCACAATTGAACTTATTGCTGAGGGAAAAGGTGAGTTTTGAGACGAGATTTAAAAGATGCGAGGGAATCAGAATGACGGAGGTTATCAGGGAGCTTGTTCCACGTCTTTGGTGATTGAAAAGAAAACGATCTGTGTCCATCGGTCTTACTTCTGACGTGAGGTATCCTGAGAAGTCGAGTATCAGAGGAAGAACGGAGCTGGCGAGACGGGGTATAGATATGGAGGAGTTCAGAAAGATACTTGGGGCCAGATCCGTTGACTGCAGAAAAGGTCAGAATGGATAGCTTATAGTCTATTCGATCAGAAACAGGCAACCAGTGGAGAGACTGAAGGAGAGGAGAAACATGGTCAAATTTAGAAGCTCTGCAAATGAGTCTGGCAGCGTTATTCTGAATTCGTTGGAGTCTGTCTAACAGATATTTGGGAAGGCCGGTCAAAAGAGAGTTGCAGTGATCCAATCTTGAGAGAACCAGAGAGCATACAAGTGTTTTGGTCGCATCGGTTGAGAGATAGTGGCGGATAGAGCTGATTCTACGCAGTTCCAAATAGGCAACTTTACAGATATTCGAAATGTGCTGTTGGAAGGAAAGAGACTGGTCTAGGATTACACCAAGACTGAGAACAGAAGGAGAAAGTGAAACAGGTGTGCTATTGATCAGAACAGAGTCAGCAAAGGAAGGATGTTGACGAAACTTCTTTGGACAGGTTATCATAAGTTCAGTCTTATCATCATTTAGCTGCAGCTTGTTGAGAGTCATCCAGTCCTTTAGGCCAGCAATGCACTCCTGTGTTTGAGTCACCAGTGCATCAAATTCAGCTATGGAAGCCGACTGATGAAGTTGTGTGTAATCAGCAAAGCTCTCATGCGACATCGCATGATGACTGATGACATCCGACACAGGAGCCGCATACAGCACGAAAAGAACAGGACCTAGGAGGGACCCCTGTGGGACACCATATTTCAAGGCAGATACTCTAGAGTATCTACCATTTACACACACTTTCTGTGTACGATCTGACAGGTAAGACGTGATCCAAGCTAGTGCAGTGTCACGAATACCAAAGGAAGTTTTAAGTCTGTTCAAGAGGATAGAGTGGTCGATAGTGTCAAAAGCTGCTGACAAATCTAAGAGAGCGAGAACAGATATCTTATTCTCATCAAATCCCGAAAGCAAATCATTCACTATTCTAAGAAGGGCCTTTTCGCAACTATGACCACGTCTATAAGCTGACTGGTGGGAATTAAGTAAACCATTTTGTTCCAGATGAGCTAAGAGCTGAGACAATATGATCTTTTCTAGCAGTTTTGATAAAAATGACAGATTAGAGACAGGTCGATAATTTTTCAAACAATACACACACAATCGCATAATTATGTGTGGTTGCACACACCACAATAAGACGCGCGCATACGCGAAGACACGCTCGCTCACACATTCACGCACGCGCGCGCACTCGCTTCCATACACACACATGCACTTGACCATATTATAACTAATCAAAAAGATGCCTTCCCACTGGCTGATTTCTGAGCCATATTCCTCCATCTGATCAACTCAACACAGCAGCAAAACACCAGAAGGAAATAATCTCTGTAAGTCTACGTGTTTTTTTTGTTGTTTTGTTTTGTTTTTTTAAATGCCAAATGTATGTATTGAAGCCTTTGCAATATGTTTTCTCCTGTGAACCAATTTCCGGAGCAGGTAGGACACTGAACTCAGAGCGTTCTTGTTTGAAGGGTTATGCCTGTGACCATGGCATCCATCTGCACTGGGGAT
Source organism: Babylonia areolata (assembly GCF_041734735.1). Classification (NCBI taxonomy): domain Eukaryota; kingdom Metazoa; phylum Mollusca; class Gastropoda; order Neogastropoda; family Buccinidae; genus Babylonia; species Babylonia areolata. Next base: position 27,119,129 of record NC_134882.1, on the reverse strand, counting down.
CGAGTCACGCGTTCCTTTGAACTGGAAAACAAACTGAAGCCCGTCTGTAACATTAACACGTACCACATGTTGTGTGAGTAAAACAACAACAGAGAACTTCATAGTCATATGACAAGTAAAATACAGAAAATGATAACGCAAGTAAATATTTTGTTTTGAATAATATACGTTATGCTTTGCACTCTAGTGAACAATAATAATCGCGTTTTATGCGTTTGTCAGTTTTCCAACAGGATCGTCTTGATTCTAATCAACCAACAGACGATTATTTGTAAATTGCCAAGATAGAATTTCACCCAGAAATAGTTGTCTTTGTATGTCTCCGCCTCTGTCTCCCATTGTCTGTTTCTCCCCCTCCTCCATACACCCTTTCTCCGATGGACAAAACCCCTTGAATAAATCAAGCCCTCTTCTTTCATTGAAAATATATCTTCATTTATTTATCACTCTGTCCATTTCAAGAAAGAAAAACGTACTGATTGACAGAGACATACAGACAGAGCTGGTTTGTGCTGAGAAACACTCGTCTTCATCAACCAGGAATGGTTTCTTCCACCTCGCTGCTTCTTTTGCTTTCTTTCTCAGGGCGCAGACACAAGACGTTATCAATACTAGACTGAATCAACTGTCAAAATAGAACTCACTCCTCTCCATACATGAGACAGTCATCGAAAGAAATTCTTTTTATTCTATAAAAAAAAAAAGAAAGAAAGAAAGAAAATGGGTATTTCTGAAAACAAAACAAAAACAAAAAGGACGAGAAAAAAAAACCAACTGGCGTGAAGTACATTGTAAACTAAATATACTGTCGTCCTTTAAAGGGAGAGGGCATCTTTCTTCATCACCCCAAACTTCACAGACAGACCGGAAATGCTTCGTTAGGACGTGTGGGAAATGGGGGGAAAACAGAGGAGACAAGAATAGTCGTTGTCTTCAAACAAGGACGCGCCACAGTCTTGTTCTTGTTCTTTTGCTTCAACAATGCGCGTCTAAAAATAGAATCTCTTTTGTTTCAGAGTACATCCAGCCTTGGTTAGTTTAGAACGATAAAACGTTCCGTGTGATTCTGAGTGTGTGTGTCAGTGTGTGAGCGCGCACGCGAACGTGTGTGTATCCGTGCGTGCAAACGCGCGCAAACGATACTATGTGTGAGTGTGTAAGCATGTGTGTGTGTGTGTATGCTTGTGTGTGTGTGTACGTATGTGTGTGTGCGTGTTTGTGTGTGTGTGTGTGTGTGTGTGTGTGTGTGTGTGTGTGTGTGTGTGTGTGTGTGTGTGTGTGTGTGTGTGTTGTGTGTGTGTGTGTGTTTGTGTGTGTGTGTGTGTGTGTGTGTGTGTGTGTGTGTGTGTGTGTGTGTGTGTGTGTGTGTGTGTGTGTGTGTGTGTGTGTGTGTGTGTGTGTGTGTGTGTGTGTGTGTGTGTGTGTGTGTGTGTGTGTGTGTGCAGAGGGAGATCGGCATGACATGAAGACACTGGAGTCAGATATGTAAGTTCTTGTTCCATGCATCATCCAGAGAACAGCATGTGACATGGTGGTCTTTTAGCCGCAGCGAAAGTGGTGTGATGATGCGCATGTCGGGAAGGGGGCGGGGGGCGGTGGGTAGGGGAAGAAACTTTCATCTGTCTGGGAAGGGGAGTATGTGAAAAACAGAAGGGTAATATCTGCATAAAAAGGCCAGTCTCCATTCTCTACGTGTATGCGCGCGCGCGCGCGCGTGTGTGTGTGTGAGCTTGTGTGTCTGTGTGTATGTCTTTGGATATGTGTGTATCGGTGTGTGTGTGTGTGTGTGTGTGTGTGTGTGAGTGAGAGAGAGAGAGAGAGAGAGAGAGCACCTGAACATCCGTACCCTGTGAGAAAGAAAACAAAAAGATGTCCGCCCACTGGTTTCTCCGCCTTCTGAAGTCACAAGACAAGCATACATCACAACGTCACGATATCCGCCTGGAAATCATTTCCACGCATCTAACCTGTGTGTAGTCCCTGTCAAAAGATGGGGAGGGGTAAAAACAACAACAACAACAACAACGACTGAACATTCCTTTCAAGTCTTCCGACACGCTTTTGGGTGCTGGAAATAGAACATTTTCTCCGAATGACTGCGTCTGCAGGGCTCGAAATGCACTCGGTCCATGTGTGCAGTATACATAAATCCCTTGACGGACACCTGAAAATACTACTCTCTCCACTTGTCCGTCAGGCAACCACCATTTTACTGTCAGTGAAAGAATGGAACCCTGTGACGGATGACTGAAAATGCTCTGTCTACTTGTCCGTCGGTTCAGTTTCAGTTTCACAAGGAGGCGTCACTGCGTTCGGACAAATCCATATACGCCACACTACATTTTCCAGGCAGATGCCTGATCATCCAGTATAACCCAGCGCGTTTAGTTACACCTTGGGTGCATGCATATATATTTGTGTGTCTATCGGAGTGGATTTCTTCTACAAAAGTTTGCCAGACGAAGACACTCTTGTTGCCATGGGTTCTTTTTCAGTGCGCCAAGTGCGTGCTGCACATGGGACCTCCGGGTTGATCTTCTCATCCGAATGACCAGATGCTCAGTTCGATCTTCCAGTTAAACATTGGAGGAAGGGCGAGGGTGGGACTGGAACTCAGACCCTCTGTGTCGGCCCATGAGCGTCTTGACCATTCTGCCGGGCAAACAATTATCAACGGTCAGTGAAAGTTAGTTTCATTGTGGATTAATCGACCTCTCCCTACCCCCCACCCCCCACCCCCACTTTTCTTTTCACTGAGACAAGGTGTGTTCTGTAAACGTAAGGCGGTCAACGCGTACCGATAGATCTGAATTCTCTGTGGAGCCTGAGTGACTGGGGTTTTTCCCCTTACGCTTATGAAGGAAACACGAATCTCCTTTTTCTTTAGTGATCCTATACGTATAGATAATGATAATAACGTAATCATATACGTATAAATGATGATCATGATGATAATAATAAAAATAATAGTGATGATGATGATTATGATGATGATGATAATAAAAATAACAATGATGATAATGATGATGATGATGATAATAATAATAATGATGATGATGATGATAATGATGATGATGATAAAATAATAATGATGATGATGATAATAATGATGATGATGGTGATAATAATGATGCTAATAATGATGATGATGCTAATAATGATGATGATGATGATGATGATGATAATGATGATAAAAATAATAATGATGATGATGATAATAATGATGGTGATGGTGATGGTGATGATAATAATAATGATGATGATGATGATGATGATGATGATAATGATGATGATGATAATAATGATAATGATGATGATGATAATGATGATGATGATGATGATGTGGATCGACGGTCACGGGCAGGGAGCTCGTGGCATTCAGAAAAAATAAATAAAGTTATACATACATAAACATACATGAATTAAAAACACCTAACATGAAAGCGTGAACACACACACACACACACACACACACACACACACACACACACACACACACACACATTTAAAACGCAAACAAACGCATTAGCACGCTAACACCCACACAGCCGACCACCAGGAGCTCAAGGAGCGGCTAGGTCAGAAAGATGGCAGGTGGTCAGACCGGAAGAGGTGGGTTTCCAGTGACAATTTTATCAACTGAACTGCGGGATGCACGAGTTGTAGTTCTTGCCGCCTCTATGTCGGAGTGAAGCGGACTCCTCTAGTCACCGGTGTATGTATTTCTCTTTTTCGTCACAACACATTTCTCTGTGTGAACTTGGGGCTGCTCTCCCCAGGGAGAGAGCATCGCTACACTGAGAGCGCCACCCATTTTTTTGTGTGTATTTTTTTTTCCGTCGTGTAGTTTTTATTTGTTTTTCCTATCCAAGTGGACTTTTCTTCTGAATTTTGCCAGGGACAACCCTTTTGTTGCCATGGGTTCTTTTTACGTGAGCAAAGTGCATTCTGCACACGGGACCTCGGTTTATCGTCTCATCCGAATGACAAGCGTCCAGACCACCACTCAAGATCTAGTGGAGGGGGAGAAAATATTGGCGACTGAGCCGTGATTCGAAGCAGCGCGCTCAGATTCTCTCGCTTCAGTCGCTTCCTTGGCGGACGCGTTACCTCTAGGCCATCACTCCACATTGGAGCGTTGGAAAGACCCAGAGTGTCCTCACCTTCACTTCCTCAAACCACCCCCAGCCCATCTGCCCCAACTGATAAACTAAAGAAGCAACAATATTTACGCACACAGAAAATCTGTTGATTTTGGTCAATATTCTGTTTCGCTTCGATGGCAACGAAGTCTTTTTTGTCTTGACTTCACACAGTTGGTTGGTTGGTTGGTTTTGCTAACTGCTGCGCCCTCTCCTGCCCCCCACCTACCCCACCCCCAGTATTCCCCTTTGCTCACCTCCACGGCAAGGGCTGTACAGTAAATGAATGTGACATCACTTCAGTGCAGTGAGAGACACACACACAGATATCTGTGCATAGCTGTTTGTGAATGATATGCGATCTTGGCATTTTATCAACTATCACCTGCTGGTAGATTGGTGGTAAGCAAATGTATAAAAGACGATAACAAAAACAACTGTATAAAACAAAACCTCTGTCACAGGGCTGCAGCACATAACGTAGCTTTTTCTGTGTGGGTTTTTGTTTTTTTGTTTTGTTTTGTTGTTTCTTTTGTAAGGAACGAAATCCATATCTATTTTAACCTTTTCTATAGTTCAGCTGTTGTGTAACTAACTGTGTCACTCTCTCTTCTTTTTTCCACGCGCCAGGTGATACATGTAAACTTCAATCTGATCCAGAGATGTCACTACAAGTGAGACCTTGCACGACAACGACCTGTGTTGGAGAGGTGGTGCCTGATTCTCTGGTGACCTGAATGAACACAGATTTCATCATTAGCCAGGAGAGCCGTCGTTGTTCACCATTGATCTGTCGCCGTTCAGCTCGGGTTCCCCCGGCTGTCAGGGTGCTGCCTGTCTTGCCTTGCACATGACTCTGGCACCGTTCACATTCACTCTGTCAAGACTTAATTGATTGTCTGTACTGTTGGTAAGAGACACTGTACCAGAATCGATTAGGCGTTGGACTTCTGATCTTTCTTTAACCATTCTTTTTTTTAATTATTTGTAACGGACCCAATGGTTTCGCCGGAGACGAATACGAATTAGCAGCCGCTCGCACCCCACACTCTCTGTCTCTCTCACTCTCCTTTTCCCCTTCTTTTTGTTTTTCTTCTAATCCTCTCTCTCTCTCTCTCTCTCTCTCTCTCTCTCTCTCTCTCTCTCTTTGTTAGGCGCTGTTTGAAGGCATTTAATCAGTGTCAACAAGTTGGTGCCTGTTTCCGAGTTATTCACTGAACCAGACACACCAACAGGCAGCGATAACAGGAATGTGGCCTGGGAGTCAGGAACAGAGTGTTGAGGGGTCAAACCTCCACTTCAATGATGCTGCCACAAAGAGTGGAACGTGGATGGATGTTTTGTTGTTGTTTAATGTTGATGATGATGATGATGTTCTTGATGATGATGATGATGATGTTGTTGTTGTTGTTTAATGTTGATGATGATGATGATGATGATCATGTTGATGATGATGATGATTATGATGATTATGATGATGATGATGATGATTTTTTTTAATGTCCCGTCACACATACTGGTGACTAGACATTTTGTCAGAGTATCGATTTTTTTACATTTGAGTGTTATCGTTTAGGAGAGGAGAGGGATGAATGATGAGTTGGGGAAAACTTGGAAGATGGTAGATGAATTACTTTATGTGTGCATCAGAATTTGGGCTGCTTATTTCTTTCTGTATCTTGATGACATGAATGATGAAGGGGTTGATGACGATCCTGCTGTGGGCCATGCCAGTGGAGCAACATTCCCATAGATGCATCCGTGAAGGTGGTGTCCCTCGATCGTGTGGTCCCAGTTCACGTTTCCTATCTGAGCCCATGTCACAGCTCTGTCATGTCAGCTCTGGGTAGGAAGCCGGCCACGGGCAAAACAACAACTTCTGCTTCTTCGTTCGTGGGCTACAACTCCCACGTTCCCTCATATGTATATGGGTGGGCTTTTACGTGTATGACCGTTTTTACCCCGACGTGTAGGCAGCCATATTCCGTTTTTTGGGGATAACAACAACAACAAAGTGACGAAACTGGAACCTCACAGTCGTCAGTCCGCGATGCTAACCGCTTTATCACGGTGGCTGGTACTTAAATGGATCTTAAGTTTATACTGGTCGCTATTTAGCCGGCCAGCCAGAAGAAAACCAATATGACTCGCGCGCGCGCATCCCCCCCCCCCCCCCCCGCCCACCCCCCCACCCCCCACACACACAGATAGACAGAGAGAGGATGGACAGGGACGCTCTTTTAAAAAGGAATGGTATTGGGAAAAAAAAAGTCTCCACTTTTCTCAGCACGTCTGTTTCCAGACGCTGACAGGCAAGCTTCATGGCCTCGCCTCCACTCCCCGCACCCCCTCACCCACCCCTCACCCCTCGCTACACCCATCCCCACCCATGTTGGATGCTGGGGGAAGGAGCAGGGAGGGAAGAGTAGACAGGGGATGCAGGAGGCTGAGACAGAGAGACAGAGACAGAGAGGACGAACTGGGCTCAGCAGCGAGGCAGACAAGGTTATTGATCTTTGACTTTCACAGTCTTTTTCTTTCTTTCTTTTTGTTATACTCCTTTCGCCCACGGACCCACCCACTCACCCGCCAGCCAACCCCCCCTTCCTCCCATCCCCTCATCACTCCCCTCCGCATCCTCGGCCCTTTAAACTGCTCCTCACACTGCGATTGAAGAAAGCGATAACACCGTCTATGGGCAAGTGGAGACCGCCATTATGCAGACGCACGGGCAGTAATAAAGTGCAGGGAGGGACGGAGGGGTGGGAGGGGGGGGAGAGGGGTAAGGGAAGAGGAGGGGGTGGGGGTGGGGGCGCTTCCCTGCCCATTGAGCGTCCAGCACTCAAGTGGTTTTCATCAAGCTCCACAATGGACCCCCCACCCCCTGCTTTTATCTCCCAGACAATCATATTTCTCTGGAGTAAGCCTCCCCACCCCCTCTTCCACACACCCCTCCACCCCCCCCCCCTCCTCCCGGCCCTTGTCTCCCACCCCCTCTCACCAAATAAACAAGAAGTACGAGAGATCACACACACACACACACACACACACACACACACACACACACACACACACACACAGAATATATATAGGGGAGGGTGGAGGGGTAAATACATGTTTGTGTGTGTGCTCGCGCGTGCGTGTATCTACGCTTCTGTGTGTATGTGTGTGGAGGGGAGGGGGGCTATTATGTACTCGGTTAAACCTCATGCTCGGTCGATCTGCTGAGATGATGCAAGCTGATTTTCCTGCAACACATTCTGATTTCACAAAAATCAGCTCTTCGTTTATACAGTCGGAAAATTTGTTTCCATAATAATAATAATAATGGTATTTATAAGGCGCAAAATCTTGATGAATTCAACTCTAAGCGTACATTCTCCTGCCAGAGAAGGAAAGAGAGAGAGAGAGAGAGAGAAAGAGAGAAGGGGGGAGAAAGAGAAAGAGAGCGAGAGGGGATTGAAGTTCTGGAAAGTTCATCTACCTTGGACGACAATACAAAGGTGATGGGTTGGAAATGTAAAGAGTGCGGGTGTCCTTTAACAACACGATGGTGATGGGTTGGAAATGTAAAGAGTGCGGGTGTCCTTTAACAACACGATGGTGATGGGTTGGAAATGTAAAGAGTGCGGGTGTCCTTTAACAACACGATGGTGATGGGTTGGAAATGTACAGAGTGCGGGTGTCCTTTAACAACACGATGGTGATGGGTTGGAAATGTAAAGAGTGCGGGTGTCCTTTAACAACACGATGGTGATGGGTTGGAACTGTAAAGAGTGCGGGTGTCCTTTAACAACACGATGGTGATGGGTTGGAAATGTAAAGAGTGAGGGTGTCCTTTAACAACACGATGGTGATGGGTTGGAAATGTAAAGAGTGAGGGTGTCCTTTAACAACACGATGGTGATGGGTTGGAAATGTAAAGAGTGCGGGTGTCCTTTAACAACACGATGGTGATGGGTTGGAAATGTAAAGAGTGCGGGTGTCCTTTAACAACACGATGGTGATGGGTTGGAAATGTACAGAGTGAGGGTGTCCTTTAACAACACGATGGTGATGGAAGTCGTCAACCCTGAAAACTTTCAAAACATTACTGTAAACATGAGAGAGACAGAGACAGAGAGGGAGACGCACAGACAAAGACAGACAGAGAGTCACAGAAAGAAATAAGGTCTGAATTAGAAAGTATAAAATGTCATCTCGGAGCATAGTTTGACATCTGGTGACGACAAGAACTCCAATTTATGTGACGTGAAAGAAAAAAAAACAGTAACCAGACCAAGTTCATACACGTGATATACGAGCTCAGTAGCTGAATATAATATATTCAAAAATTACTTTCAACCACGCCACAACACCGGAAGTGACTTCCTAACAAGACATGTGCCCGGATGTGAGCTGCACGTCATAGTTATGACTGTGTTGCCGTTCCAACATTTCTTGTCCTGCAGGGAGGGTTACCTGTACATTTTGGACAATTTCTTTTTGCGTCAATTTTTTAATGTTTCATGGCGTGGTTGTTGTTGTTTTTCGTGTGTGTGTGTGTGTGTGTGTGTGTGTGTGTGTGTGTGTGTGGTGGGTGGGTGGGTGGGGGGTATGTGTGTGTGTGTCTGTGTGTAGTCATCACCCTCTGTCCGATGCCTCCCCAATCCTCACCCTTTTTATTTCAACATTAATTTGCATCAAGCAGCGTTCTGTTTGATGCCTGTGTCACAAAAATAGCTGGTTTATGCAGGGATTTGTCTCCCTTACTGGTACATTCTGTCGCACACTTCCGCTCAGCCCTTCCCCTGTTGGAGTGTGACTGACGTCATGTGACAGATAATGAGACACGCCCTCCACATTCCTGTCTGTCTTTTCATTCAGACAGCTGATCAACAACACAGCCTTGTTTTTACTCTGCAAGCCGCTGAACAAAACGCAAGTGTCCAAAACGATATATTATTCCTGTCAAATGTTTCCAAAATTAAATAATTTTGACATTAACACAATCAATGAAAATCATACATCAAGTAAAAGACACGAACCACTGAACGAACTGCAAAGAGTCCAGAACAATGGGTTATCCCTATCAAGTATTTCCAAGAATATTTTTTTGACACGAACATAACCTATGAAGATGGTACATCTAGTAAAAGACACGTAAAACGGACAGACAAACAGCTAAAGGATGCTGCTGACCAGAATGACCTGTCCAGGGACAAAGAAGGAAGAACGGTTATGGCGAAAGAAGGTCAGCTCAACAGATGGGTGGAACAGACCCTGCCTACCTCCAGACATCCAGACAGAAACCGACCCTCCCAACAGCGGATGAAGGCAAAGCCACAAGAGATGGGATTATGTTTTCTGGATTCTGGGTTCTCTCGTCGTGTCCCACGGATGAGCAGGCAGGCCATCTGCTGATGTGGATCCTCTCATGTGGGGATGAAGCCCAGTTCCTCAGGCACAAGGTCGTCCACAGACGCTGCATGGAATGGAGTCCTGCAAGAATGGGCCCCGTTTTCTCCGATTCCTCTTTTCCTATTTGTATTTCTTTTCATCACAGCATATTTCTGTGTGTGAAATACGGGCTGCTCTTCCCAGGGAGAGCTCGTCGCTACACTACAGCGCCACCCCTTTTTTCTGTATTTTTTCCTGCGTGCAGTTTTCTTTGTTTTTCCTATCGAAGTGGATTTTTCTCCAGAATTTTCCCAGGAACAACCCTTTTCTTGCCGTGGGTTCTTTTACGTGCGTTAAGTGCATGCTGTAAACGGGACCTCGGTTTATCGTCTCATCCGAATGACTAGCGTCCAGATCACCACTCAAGGTCTAGTGGAGGGAGAGAAAATATCGGCGACTGAGCCGTGATTCGAACCAGCGCGCTCAGATTCTCTTGCTTCCTAGGCGGACGCGTTACCTCTAGGCCATCACTCCATTATGTAGGTCTCTGGTTCACGGCCTGTACCCCAGTAGTGGTGAAAGGCGTGAGTAGCACAGATCAATACAGACAACGTGATCAAAAAAAAAAAAATCAAAAGAATCGGAATGATCATTCCTGATAACTATTTTAAGAATGATTTTTGTTTTACCTGAACATAAACATTGAAGATAATACATCACGAAGGAGGCAGGACAAGCATGGAAACAGGCTTTTTAAAAAAATCTTCAGAATTGTTTATTTTCTCGGAAATTGCTTACAATTAACAAGCTTTGATTGAAACTGGACGTTCACATATAATACTAAGAACTCTCTCCCCCTCCTTTCTCCCTCTGTCTCTCTCTCCCTCTCCCGAGAGAGAGACAGAGAGAACAAATGGATGCATGTCTGAAACAGACAGTGGGATATTAATTACTCAGTGGACGTGCCTGTACTTTCAATGTGTACACATGAAAACAATGCACGCACAGAAATAGGTGCAGCCATCACGTTGGCTTTCGGCGAGAAAATGAGTATCAGACACCTGGAGACAAACTTGTTTGCAGGTGGGGTGGGGGGGGGGGGGATGAGGGGGGGCGTGGGGGGGGGGGGGGGGCAGAGAGAGAGAGAGATCCAGATTGGGGAACGAGAAGGGGGGAGAGGAGCAAGAAGGGGGGGGAGGGGATGGGGCGCTTGTATGTAAACAAAACATGCAGGATCGCTTTTGTTGTTGTTATTGTTTTTGTGTGTATGTGTGTGTGTTTTGCACACTGTTAAAAAGAGGTCGGGCGTGACCGACAGATGAGGAGTGGTTGATGATGCTGTCCTGAATTCATCATAACACTTTACCCTCCTTCCACTCCTCTGCCCCCTCAACCCCCACTATCCATCCCCCTCCCTTGCCCCCACACCCCCACCATCCATCTCTCTCCCCTGCCCCCCCCCCCCCCCCCACACACACACACACACCACCCACCTCTCTCCCCTGCCCCCCACACCTCCCACCATCCATCTCTCTCCTCTGCCCCCCACACCCCACCATCCATCTTTCTCCTCTGCCCCCCCACCCCCTCCCCACATTTCATCTCTCTCCCCTGCCCCCCACCATCCATCTCTCTCCCCCTGCCCCCCCACACCTCCCACCATTCATCTCTCTCCCCTGCCCTGCCCCCCCCACCATCCATCTCTCTCCCCTGCCCCCTCCCCCCCACATTCCATCTCTCTCCCCTGCCCCCCCCCCCCCCCCACACACACACACACACACCCACCATCCATCTCTCTCCCCCCCCATCCATCTCTCTCTCCCCCCCCCATCCATCTCTCTCCCCTGCCCCCACACCCCCCACCATCCATCTCCCTCCCCTGCCCCCCCACCCCCTACCATCTATCTCTCTCCTCTGCCTCCACCCCCCTCCCCCCCACAATCCATCTCTCTCCCCTGCCCTCACACCCCCCCCACCAACCCTCTCCAATGATCCTCTTGCTGCTGTCCTTGCCCATCCAGGGCTGTCACCTGGGGGCAGGCAGCCAGCTTGGAGATGTGGGTGCACGAACGGATGACACCGCCCTGTTGTCTGGGGTTTTCCACTCTTGGGGGTGGGGGGTGGGTGTCAATGCCCCCACCCCTCACCACACCCCTCACCACACCACCACCCTCTTTCTGTCCCACGTGAACACGTCACAGCCTCGCTCTCCCAGTCATCGGCCGTTGTGACTGTCAGCAGAAGACTGTATCCGCAGTGTCCGACTGGTTGACTAATGCGTTGGACTTTCAATCTCAGGGTCCCGTGTTCGAATCCTGGTGAGCTGGGGGTGGAGATTTTTCCTGTTGGCAATGTCCACATTTCTTCCCCCTGTGTTCTTTCCATTCAGTTTCGTTTCACAGACGGAAAAATCGTAAATTTGTTTAAATAACACTGTGATATATACTGTACATTTCTTCCCCTGTCAAGAGGCGTGAAGAAGGCCAGTCAAGAGTGGAGCGGAAGAAATGTGGAGTATGTGTTATAATTCTATTAACCAATTTACAAGTTTTTTCGTCTTACAAACGGAAAGGTACAGAGGAAGAAATGTAGATATTGCCTTCCTGTTCTCTCGGGTCGACACATGTGCATACCTGCTGGTGCTTTAATCCCCTTCGTGCGTAGACGCATGTAAAAGATCAAATACGCACGTTAAAGATCCCGTATTCAATGTTACTTTTCGGTTGTAATTGAAACATGAACATGCTCAGCACGCACACCTACCGAACACGGAGAAACAACTTCCGATGGCCTAGGACTGAGTCAGCAGTTGCTGTCTTTTGGCCGACAGCCTTTCGTGAACTGGCTTATCTTGTTGACTGAAATGTATAAGCAAAGTGAGTATAACTGTAATGACACAGTGCGTGCGTG
>NC_134882.1:26981698-27104198 GCF_041734735.1 Babylonia areolata | reverse complement strand
ACAAATACACTGAGGATAGAACGGACAGAGGGTGATGGAAAAGAACAAATACACAGGATAGAACAGACAGAGGATGATGGAAAAGAACAAATACACTGAGGATAGAACAGACAGAGGATGATGGAAAAGAACAAATACACTGAGGATAGAACAGACAGAGGATGATGGAAAAGAACAAATACACTGAGGATAGAACAGACAGAGGATGATGGAAAAGGGAAAAGAACAAATACACTGAGGATAGAACGGACAGAGGATGATGGAAAAGAACAAATACACTGAGGATAGAACAGACAGAGGATGATGGAAAAGAACAAATACACTGAGGATAGAACGGACAGAGGATGATGGAAAAGAACAAATACACTGAGGATAGAACGGACAGAGAATGATGGAAAAGAACAAATACACTGAGAATAGAACAGACAGAGGATGATGGAAAAGAACAAATACACTGAGGATAGAACAGAGGATGATGGAAAAGAACAAATACACTGAGGATAGAACGGACAGAGGATGATGGAAAAGAACAAATACACTGAGGATAGAACAGACAGAGGATGATGGAAAAGAATAAATACACTGAGTATAGAACGGACAGAGGATGATGGAAAAGAACAAATACACTGAGGATAGAACAGACTGAGGATGATGGAAAAGAACAAATACACTGAGGGTAGAACAGACAGAGGATGATGTAACAAAACAAATACACTGCGGGTAGAACAGAGGATGATGGAAAAGAACAAATACACTGAGGGAAGAACGGACAGATGTATCGAAGAGGGGATGACCTTCGTGAGAACGCGGCAGGACCACGCCGAGTTGCTGCCGTCCCAGTGTGCAGCCACTGGCACCAAGACGTCAGTCACTCACTTGTTTGTCAACCTCTTCCACTACCTTCCCCCTCCCCCCTCATCCCCCACCCAGTCCTGCAACGCTGGGCCAACACCGCCTTTCATGTTTTCCGTTGGTCATTAACCTTTCCCCGCTCCCTGCCCCCCCCCCCCCCCTCCCCCCTTCTTCCTCACTGGCTTCCTCCCCGCACCCCTCCCCCCACCCTCCCCACATCTGACCAGGGGAGTGGGCTTTGCTGGAAAACAAGCCAATTAATTGAGATCGACAAGCCCCCCCCACCCACACCCCTCCACTTCCTCCCTTCGCCCCCCCCCCCCCCCCCACCCCCAGGCCCCAGGCCCCCTCACCTCACACACATACCCCCACACCATCCCTCCCATTCCCGTGCCGTCTCTGAACAAGTCGAGCGGCTTAGTTCGGCACAGCTGACCTCTGGTGACCCTCCGACTTGGAAGAGTTTTTTTGAAGGGCTGGAAAGAGTTTGTGCTTCACGAGGTCATCTTCTGGGAGTGAACCCTGCGACGTCCGAGTGAAGGTCTGACATGACTTGGAAGGCCCCAGATGATGCTGGATGAGGGGTGTGGGAACAACCATCCCGGGGACTGGAAGCTGCTGCGGATAACGGAACTGTGACGACAGTTTTACACCGAGGCGGCATGGACAGGGCAGGGAGGGGGGGCTTTGTGGGGGGGGGGGGTTGCAAGCTCAGGACTGGCAAGCTCGGAGAGGGGAGAAGGGGGAGACGGGGATGGGGGAAGGGGAGGAGGGAGGTGCCGTAAGACGGATTGGGAACCTCGATCTGCTTTTCCTGGCCTCTTTACTGCCCCGCTGCCTGCAGTCCTCACACTGATGGAGCTGCCCACCCCCTCCCCTCGCCTCTCCCTCGCCTCTCCCTCCCCCCCTCGCCTCTCCCTCGCCTCTCCCTCCGCCCGCGATATTTCCTCGCCTGAATGTCGACCTGTCCTGCGCGGCTGGAATATGAACAGAACACAAAATGAAACAGGGTTTGACTTGAAACAGAGCGAATTTCTAATAGGTTAAACTGACAACGAAATAATTCTTTAAAAAACAACAACAACAAAAACATTAGATAATGTAAACAGAAACACTCAAAATGACGTGGCAGTCAAAATGACGTAAAAACAACACAAAATCCTCACGATGGTTTGAAGGGCAATCTGCATGCTTCGAGCTGTTTTTAGTTCCCTCCAACCCCACCCACCCCTTTGCCTTGAGGTGGCGGGAGGAGGGCTAAGTTCCGCCTTGTTTGTCTATCTGTTTGTCTGTCTGTCTGTCTGTCGTCGAACGTCCTATTCACCAACACACCTGAAGCGATCGAACTTCATGTTGAAACACCAACCCGAGCAGATGTCACTTCACGTTCCAAGGTACATTTCAATGTAGACTTGCTCCTTTGCTTCTTTCAGAAATCACAGCCACAGAAAACTTCCGAGATAATCCAACCGTGGATTGCTGAAAGGAAATTCTCACTGGTGCTGACATGACCTCTCTTGGAGATTAAAAGTGAAAGCTGTGCGGGGTGCAGTTCCACTGAGCCTCGGTTTGGGTCCCTGTGACATCAATCTCTTTATTTGGCACTCGGCTTTTATCACATATTGACATAAGTTTACATATGGGCCAACAGCAAAGTGAGAGCTGTATTATCAATGGTTTCTCCAGTCAATGGGAAACTATTTACAGCTTAATCTTTTTGTGAAGGACTATGGCTCTCAGACTAAGAGGCAAAATTGCACCGGCTCTTAGTGCTGCAGCCTTGTGGGCTAGTTGGCCTTTGGCTGAGAGGGTGGGGATGTCACTTGGGCAAGACACTCTCCACTATAATCAAATTCTAGCCCAAATAGTCGGAACAGCAGTTGCCTCCTCTGCTGTTCTGATGGTCATAGTCGGACACGACTGACTATCATATATATATATATATACTGAGCTGGGGAGGGAGCTGGAGACAGTGAGGAGGAGGGGGTGGGGCACCTGGGAGCTGGAGACAGTGAGGAGGAGGGGGGTGGGGGACCTGGGAGCTGGAGACAGTGAGGAGGAGGGGGGTGGGGGACCTGGGAGCTGGAGACAGTGAGGAGGAGGGGGTGGGGGACCTGGGAGCTGGAGACAGTGAGGAGGAGGGGGGTGGGGGACCTGGGAGCTGGAGACAGTGAGGAGGAGGGGGGTGGGGGACCTGGGAGCTGGAGACAGTGAGGAGGAGGGGGGTGGGGGACCTGGGAGCTGGAGACAGTGAGGAGGAGGGGGGTGGGGGACCTGGGAGCTGGAGACAGTGAGGAGGAGGGGGGGTGGGGGACCTGGGAGCTGGAGACAGTGAGGAGTAGGGGGGGTGGGGGACCTGGGAGCTGGCAGAGAGAGGGTCACGTGGTTGGGGTCGACGCCACGACAGTTTTTCTCTGGTCGTGTGTGTTGTTCGCAATCAGAACTGACAGAGAGAGGCAGACAGACAGACAGAGACAGGGACAGAGAGCGAGACAGAGAGAGAGTGCGGACAGACAGACAGAGACAGACAGGGACAGAGACAGCAACATAAGGCCAACGTTTCTCCCTCTTCGGCAAAAAAAAGATGCCTGTCACACTGACCTCCTTGTGAAAACCTCGTGACAAGTCATATTGTCTCCGCCTTGCACCCCCACCTCACCCCACCCTTCCTCTCTCTTTTCTGCCCCACCCCCACCCCCACCCCCCTCCCATCCCCCTCCGCTCGCTCCCTGCCTTCCCCTGTCACATCGCCAAAGACAAGCAACAACATGGAAACATGATCTACGGCGTAGCCACTGACAAAAATAAAAAAATGAAAAAAAAAAAAAACAACTTTGGGTCGACACATCTGGGGCGGTTTGTTTTGTTTTTTGCTACTGTTTCCCCACGTCCCCCATCCCCGCCCCTCCCTCGCTAACCGCTCTTCATCCCTCTGCTGGATGAGTGATGAGGCCTCACATCAGTTGACCCTGTGCTGCATTTCAGTCCTGATGAGGGACAGGGAGGCATGAGGGGGAGGGGGAGGGAGAGGTGCTGGAGGACACTGGTTTCGGGTCATTTACCCGCCTTGAATAACCCACATGACAATGACAAATTCAACAATACCCACCACCCTTCCGTTCTTTTCCCCTCATTCCCCATCCCTCTTTTTTCACTGTCTCGATCACTGTCTCTGTCTCTGTCTCTATCTCTCTCACACACAGAGACACACACACACACACTCAGGCACACGCACATACACACGCACGCACATACTCACGCATATACGCACACATGCGCGCGTGTGCGCACAGAGAGAGAGAGTTGCGAGGTCCAAAAGTTAATCCAACAGGTCTTCGGTCTGAACTGGCGCCATGTGAGATGACTACCTGGCTTTTCCTAGGGAAAGAAACCAAACGGAAATGAAGTTAATTCTAAAATTCTGAAATGTTACTGGAATATACTTTTTTCTTCTTTCTTATTTTTCTATTTTCATATCCAGACCTCTGAGCAAAGAAAAACAAAAGAAAACTTATGGAAACGAAATCAAAATATGTACAAAAGATGAAACATTCAACATGTGTCATAATTATGTTCATCAATATTCATGTTGTTTGTTCACGAAACAAATGACATCCCCAGGCAAAAATGTTTGTACGCACAGTACCTATCTGTTTCGCTTCTTTGTCGATTTACCTGTTACATTTAGATACACCTTTGTTCGTATAAAGTAATGGTCAAGCATACAGTACAGAAACAGATCATGCAAACAATTTCCTTGAGGTTTTCAACACGACCGAATATTTCGGCAAAGGAAAAAAGCTAGCGTTTTGGATAAAACATACTAAGAATCACAGTGAGTGAACGTATAGCAAGGATATATTGTACACAATAAAAATGGGTTTGAAAACCAATAAAGGCAAAAACGGATGGGAAATGATGTTGATATGCGTTGGTATATACATGTCAAAAGGCAGATTCATTCGGCGTTCGTTCGTTATTGTCTTGTTTGTTTTTAACAGATTTTTTTTTAAATCAGTTAATTGCCTCATTAAAAAGAAATTAACTTCGTGTGTTCGTCTGTATTTCTAAAATCCAAAATTCCATCAAAACCTGATGAAAATGTTAATTATGTATGCTTTCGTCACATATTACAGAAAATCCCATCCTGGTGCAAAACATCGATTGTAAAAACTGTGGCATAAAAATGTCAGTCCTTGTGAAGTTTTAAAACGCAGCTTGTAATCGTCAACATCTTGTGAAATATTTCCCAGTGTTATGTTCTTCTGTATCGTTTTGAACTGATTTCATCAAACTATAAACAATCATATCAATAACAAATAATGTGCACTATCCTAAATAAAACTCCAAATTTCATTATCTTATTAGGCACAAAGTTATTTTCATTTTCAACTTTTCAGCAGAGTATAAAAAGCTAACAACGAAAGGATGTGCTAAGTTTGTGATGTCAGCCAAGTCCGTGAAATGACAATTAGTGTGTATGTGTGTGCGCGCGCGCGCGCGTGTGTGTGTGTGACACAGAGAGAGAGAGAGAGAGAGAGAGAGAGAGATGCCAATCAAGTCTGTGTGAAATGTCAGCGAAGTTTGTGACAACGTCAACCAGATGTATTTCGAAGGTGTCAGCTGAGTAGGCAGTTCCGATCTCAGTTTCAGGTTCAGTTTCGCTTTAAAGAGGCGTCACAGCGTGCGCACAGAGCCTTTTACGCAACAAACAAACGAAAAAAAAAAAAATGGGGGTGGGGGGAAGGCAGCAGATGTCTGTCCTATGTATAGATAAACCCAACGCCCTTTCAAGCCTTGACAGCCTATCATTGGTGTATGTGTATAACTATTATAATGATACTAAACCAAAGGGAAATAAAAACAAATCAATAATATTAACAAATAAGCACATAGATTAGTTTAAAGATGAAAATGTACATAGAAGACTGAATGACTGAAATCAAACAAGAATATATATATATATGGGCCACGTTCAAATTAGTCCAACGTGTGTGTCAGATATCGCCCGTCTCTTTGAGTAGTGCGCGCGCGTACGTGAAATTATTTCTCCGATACGACCACACTTAGGCGAAATCCAGTTAAAATAATAGCCTGCACCGTATCATCCATGATACGAACGTGTTCATCGAAAGTTTCAAACCACACTAAAAACAATTGAATGGCCAGTGCGCTCGTGCGCGCGCACACACACATATACGCTCGTACATACGCATACACACACACACACACACGTACGTACACACACATATACACACACAAAGAGAGAGAGAGGTGTAAATAATTGCATGCTAATTACATATGTGTGAGCGTGTGTGTGTGTGTGTGTGTGTGTGTGTGTGTGTGAGAGAGAGAGAGAGAGAGAGAGAGCGTGTGTGTGTGTGTGTGTGTGTGCAACTGAAACCTGATCAAATGACACAGGAAACGAATGATGAGCGCCCAATGGCAGCTGCAGGTCGACTCAACCCAGATAGGTAGCCTGTTGTGCACATGGTGTTTGTAAGCGCTTAGGGCTTGGTCTCTGACAGAGGATAGTCGATATATATATTTAAGTATCCAAATCATCGTCACACCTTCGTAGTCTTTAACTTTGTTCGTTCAATTCAGGTTCTTATCACAAATCAAGAACTATTCTTCTTCCTCTGTGTGCGTGGGCTGCAACTCCAGCGCATTCACTCGTATGTGCGATTGGGTTTTAACTCACAGAAACATTCACCAAGCTTTTTAGGCAGGCACAACCCGTTTTCAGGGGGGTATAAACGTGCTGGGCATACTATTGTTTCTGTAACCCACCGAACGCCAACATAAATGACGGGATGTTCAACGTGCACGTTTTATCAGTCTCCTGCGTGTGGTATACACACGTAAGGGGTACAGGTCTCCCCATCTGCTGACATGCGAGATAAAAAAAAAAAAAAATTAAAAAAAAAAAAAAAAATTCCACCCTTAGTAACCCACAAGGAGCCGTGACCAAGGTTTGAACCTAGGACCCTCAGACTAGAATATGTCCTCGGCTGTTGCGCTTGTCATTAGGAGCTCATGACCTCTTTCTCCGCACTTCTGACCTCCACGTAACATCCAGATCAAACCAACTTATCCTTCCACCTTGATTCTAAATGATGTAAACATGTAATGGCGCATCAACACTGAGTCAGAGACCTGAATTAAATACTGGAAGAAAAGAGGTGAGAGGACTGACTGAAGTGAAACCTGTTTGTGACCGCATTGTGCGCGCAATCGCACACACACACACACACACACACACACACACACACACACACACACACATGCACGCGTGCACACACACACACACACACACACACACACACACACGAACTCACGCACACACACACACACACACACACACACACACACACAGGCACGCGCGCGCGCCCCCGGCCCATGATCTCCACTTCTTCACTTCCAAACTAACTACGAAGAAGCTATCGCTTGAAATACGTTTAATCATTCACATCTCCATGTTGTTTACAAACAATGCTTGGGAGAGAACAGAGCGGGGAAGGGGGACTGTATGTGAGGAGGGGGAATGTGGGAAGGAGAGGGAGGGCTAACAAGCCAGGGGGAGGGATGGAGAGGGGGGGATAGGAGGAAGAGGGGATACGGGGAATAGGGGGGAGTGGGGTACAACCACATTCCTCTACGGATGATAAAACCGCGTGGAGGTGTTTGTTTTTTTGGGGGGGCGGTTTGTTTTGTTTCGTTTTTTGTATTTTTTTACACACAAGGTCACGACGGCACGCATCGCGTTTTGTAACAGGTTTGACAAAGATGGAAGTCAGCGATGTAAAAAGACACACACAAAAAAACCACAACAGCAACAAAGTATGAAAAGTTCAGCCGATGGATGGGGGATTTGTCGGAAACGAGGTAAAAGAACTGTTACATTTTGGAGGCATTATATAAACCTATATCTCAGTGTTCCATTTATCATTATTGAATTGTTACTGTTAAATGTAATTGCATGTTATTTATGCATTTTTTGTAGTTTTCTATCTTTTCTGTTTTCCTCTTCCCTCTCCCCCCCCCCCCCCCCCCCCACCCCCCCACCCCCACCCCCCACCCCCACCCCTTAATTTTTTATTTTTTTATTTTTTTTTGGGGGGGGTCTATTATCACTGACAGTGAAAAGACGCTAAACTAAAGAACGAACGAACACACACACACACTGACAAAGGACCGTGCACAATGTTCTGACACAGAATATGGCCATGGCCCGACAACACGAAAACATTTAACATCCCACATACTCTCGAAAACGGGGTATGACTGCCTACATGGCGGGATGAAAACGGTCATACATACACGTAAAAGCCCACTCGTGTACATACGAGTGAACGTGGGAGTTGCAGCCCACGAACTGAGAAGAGGAAGAACATCTCACACCTTCACTCAAGGACCCGTTTCCGTTTTAAGGGGGTGTCAAAGCGCGCGGACTGATCCATATACGCTACACCACATCTGCTTAAAACAAAGGCGGGGAAGGGGGGGGGGGGTGGAGGAGCGCAGATGCCTGACCTACACATAAACCTAAAGCGATGGACACGTCTCGACAGCCTACCCTTGTTTTGTATGAAACATGACGGGCGCAATAGCCGAGTGGTTAAAGTGCTGGACTTTCAATCTGAGGGTCCCAGGTTCGAATCTCGGTAACGGGGCCTGGTGGGTAAAGGGTGAATATTTTTCCTACCTCCCAGGTCAACATATGTCCAGACCTGCTTGTGCCTGAACCCCCTTCGTGTGTATACGCAAGCAGGAGATCAAATACGCACGTTAAAGATCCTGTAATCCATGTCAGCGTTCAGTGGGTTGTGGAAACAAGAACATACCCAGCATGCACACCCCCGAAAACGGAGTATGTCTGCCTACATGGCGGGGTAAAAACGGTCATACACGTAAAAGCCCACTCGTGTATATACGAGTGAACGTGTGAGTTGCAGCCCACGAACGAGGAAATATGAAACATGAAATGAGGGGGGTGGGGCACATTTAAACAAAATAAATAGATGAATGTACTGTTATATGATAAAAATGAAAGATACGCAGAAGTCAAATGACTGAAACAACATAAGAATAACAAGAAAAATGGGCCACTTTCAACTACAACCAGAATAATGTGCATTTATATAACCCTTACCCATCGATTGTAAGCGCATTTAACAATACATATAGTAATGATAAGGCGCGCGCGCGCGCACACACACACACACACACACACACACACACACGTACACACACACACATTGACTGATGTATTGATGTATGTGCACATATAAATTCTGTTAAAAAAAACACTGGAAACTATCACACCTCTTTCTCATCATCCCCCCAACCACCACCCCTCCATCCCCCACTTCTTCTTTTTTTTCTTCTCTTTTTTTTTCGTTTTTATGAGGATGGAAGAGGAAGATAACGACATTACAATCTGGAACCGTTCAGATTCAGACAGGGAGTGAACTCTTGAGTTTCCTTTCAAAATACATCTCTGAGTCAGGCACACAGTAGTAGTAGTAGTAGTAGTAGTAGTAGTAGTAGTAGTAGTAGTAGTGCTGTTGTTGTCATCGTAGTTATCATCATCATCATTATCATCCTTACTATCATATTATCATCATCATCATCACCATCAGCCTTATTTTTTTGTAAATACTATTGCGTTACATACAACGCGAGGTAATCATTCAATGAGCTTTTACGATTAAACACCCCAACCGAACACACGACGATGAACAACGAGGTTGTGCACGTGAGTACTGACAGCCAAAGAACAAAAAACAAAAGGAGAAGAAGAAAAAAGAAAGAAAAGAAGAGGAGGTTTATGTCCGACGTAAACAAAGCACACTATACCATACCTCTCAGCTCTGCACATGATGAGAATGTCTTTCCAGTCCCCTCAAGATGTCCGACAAAAACAATCAGGAGAGACACAGGACGGGGTCAGCCGTGAAGGTGACGTCAAACAGCTTTACTGTGGCCACCCCCACCCCGACCTCCCCTCACACACACACACACACTCTCTCTCTGTCTCTTTCTGTTTCTCTGTCTCTCTCAACTCTCTCTCCAAGTACCTATTTTTACAAAGGGATAGGGGTGGGGGGAGGTATTTAAGTTCACCTTCACCTTTTGTTATCCACATCGTTTTATCAACCCAGCGTGACAAGCATGGTACAGTAGTGGTGCTGAGAATGTTGCCCCTGTCTGTACTGCCCCACCTCCATCCCCCTCCCTCTCTCCCTCGCTACACCTCCCCCCCCCATCCTCGTCACAACTCTCACCCCTACCCCCTCACCCTGTCGCCGACATACTTTCTCCCTCAAAAGGCAACCAGAGGGAGTAGAAGCGGTCGTGCTGGGTGGTGGCCCGGTGGTTAACGCTTCCCCCTTGGAAGGGAGAGAATCTGAGCGCACAGGTTCGAATCTCACACTCGCCAGTATTCCCCCTCACCCACACCCCCTGTCCCCTACCCTCCACTAGACATTGATTGGTGGTCTGGACGCTAGTCATTCGGATGAATCGATAAACCGAGGTCCCGTGTGTAGCATGCATTTAGCGAACGAAACCACCCACCCCCGCCTGCCCCGAGGCCCCTGGCAATGAGCTGTCCCTGGCTGAAACAGAAATCCACTTTCATTGTAAAACATACACTTGCAGGCAGAAAAAAAAGTAGAAAAAAAAGGGTAGCGCTCTCCCTTAGGAAGGCAGCCGAAAGTCATCTCTCTCTCTCTCTCTCTCTCTCTCTCTCTCTCTCTCTCGATATATATATATTTTTTTTGTGTGTGTGTGTGCGCGCGCGCGCGAATTTACACATTTACAATATGCTATAACCGATCTTGTTGTGTGTGCCTGATATTATCTATGCCTATATGAATGCGCATATGTACCATTGTGATTCAAAACATGTTGCGATTTTCGGTTAGATGGGAGAAACAGACTGAAACAGAATAGAATGTTAGAGCCAGAGAATGAGAGAGAGAGAGACAGACAGACTGACAGAGAGACAGAGACAGATAGATATTTTTTTAGGGACTTGCTTGTTTACGCTGCAGAAAGAAGAAAACATTCTTAAGCACACAAAGGATACATATCATCTATCTAACGTAACACGCAAAACACATGAAAGCTTTTGGTGAAGATCTCGAGCAGGCAGAGAGAGAGAAACGTAACACGACTGTGGTTTTTTCGGATGGGGAGACAGACAGACACAGAGACAAACATGCACGCATAAAAAGAGACACAAAGACACAAACAGATGCAGAAAGAGAGAGAAGAAAAAGAGACACACGGACATAAACAGATGCAGACAGACAGAGAAACAGACAGAGGGAGGCGAAGCCCAACAAAATGCCTGAACAAAGCCGTCAGCAAGTGACACAGGAAGCCGGTGCCTATCAGTTTGGCCAGCCAAGGAAAGGAACAAGAAAAAGGGAACAAAACGAAATCCGGAAGGCAATATCGATCTTTCAAATCAAACGCCATGCACAGCCGAGGACTGGGTGGGATGAGAGTTGGGGGAGGAGTAGGGGGGGGGGGCAGTTTGGGGCAGGTCACGTGGGCAGCGTGGCAAGCCAATCAACCCCCTTCCCCTCCCCCTCCTTCCTTCCTTCCTTTCGACCTTAACGCCCCCGCACCCAACAACAAGGCCCGTAATCTGTTTTGTCTGACAGAAATGAAAGCCCAACCACGAAAACTACTTCCGCTCGCTGTCTTTACCGTGGTGGTGGTTTGGTGTGAGAATCAATCCTTGTTGTCCCACAGATCTCGCTCTGTCTCTGTTGTCTCTGCCCAGTTGTTTTCCTTACTCCAATCCCCCCCTACCCCCTCGCGCCCTCCCCCCCACCCCATCTCCAGTCCCCCCCGAAACAATCACCCACTTTCACGTGGCCTGCAGGCGCACACTTCGTGGCTGCGTGGTGAGGAGTGGTTTGGGGTGGGGAGCTGTTGGGGGTTGGAGCCTCAGGGTCGGGGAAGTGGGATGGGGGGGGGGGGGTGAATAGGGGGATCGGGGGGATGGGGTGGGAAGGGGTGACCAATGTGCGTTCAGGTGGGGGGGTGATGTAAGTAAGACCACGTGGTCTTAGGTGATGGTTGCGATGTTGTGGTTGGTGTGACAGCAGGTGTGGTGTGGTGTTGTGTTGTGTTGTGCTGGTGGGGGATATCACTGATGGGCGGGTGATGTATGTGATGTGATGAGGTATACATATTTATCGAGATAGATAGACAGATGGATCACGTGTGGTTTCGGGTAATATGGCGTGGTTTTCCAATGGCCTTGCTGAACTCAACCCTCCAAGAAACCGTTGAGGGAATGACACGGAGGGGGAGAAACTGCTGGACTGACAGCATTGCTGACTGGTCATGGACATCATTCTGACTGACAGCATTGCTGACTGGTCATGGACATCATTCTGACTGATAGCATTGCTGACTGGTCATGGACATCATTATGACTGATGGCATTGCTGACTGGTCATGGACACCATTCTGACAGATGGCATTGCTGGTCATGGACACCATTCTGACTGATGGCATTGCTGACTGGTCATGGACACCATTCTGACTGATGGCATTGCTGACTGGTCATGGACACCATTCTGACTGATAGCATTGCTGGTCATGGACATCATTCTGACTGATAGCATTGCTGACTGGTCATGGACATCATTCTGACTGATGGCATTGCTGACTGGTCATGGACATCATTCTGACTGATGGCATTGCTGACTGGTCATGGACATCATTCTGACTGATAGCATTGCTGACTGGTCATGGACATCATTCTGACTGATGGCATTGCTGACTGGTCATGGACACCATTCTGACTGATAGCATTGCTGGTCATGGACATCATTCTGACTGATGGCATTGCTGACTGGTCATGGACACCATTCTGACTGATGGCATTGCTGACTGGTCATGGACACCATTCTGACTGATGGCATTGCTGACTGGTCATGGACATCATTCTGACTGATAGCATTGCTGGTCATGGACATCATTCTGACTGATGGCATTGCTGACTGGTCATGGACATCATTCTGACTGATAGCATTGCTGACTGGTCATGGACATCATTCTGACTGATGGCATTGCTGACTGGTCATGGACATCATTCTGACTGATAGCATTGCTGGTCATGGACATCATTCTGACTGATAGCATTGCTGACTGGTCATGGACATCATTCTGACTGATGGCATTGCTGACTGGTCATGGACATCATTCTGACTGATGGCATTGCTGACTGGTCATGGACACCATTCTGACTGATGGCATTGCTGACTGGTCATGGACACCATTCTGACTGATAGCATTGCTGACTGGTCATGGACACCATTCTGACTGATGGCATTGCTGACTGGTCATGGACATCATTCTGACTGATGGCATTGCTGACTGGTCATGGACACCATTCTGACTGATAGCATTGCTGACTGGTCATGGACATCATTCTGACTGATGGCATTGCTGGTCATGGACATCATTCTGACTGATAGCATTGCTGACTGGTCATGGACATCATTCTGACTGATAGCATTGCTGGTCATGGACACCATTCTGACTGATAGCATTGCTGACTGGTCATGGACATCATTCTGACTGATAGCATTGCTGACTGGTCATGGACACCATTCTGACTGATAGCATTGCTGACTGGTCATGGACATCATTCTGACTGATAGCATTGCTGACTGGTCATGGACATCATTCTGACTGATAGCATTGCTGACTGGTCATGGACACCATTCTGACTGATAGCATTGCTGACTGGTCATGGACATCATTCTGACTGATAGCATTGCTGGTCATGGACATCATTCTGACTGATGGCATTGCTGGTCATGGACATCATTCTGACTGATAGCATTGCTGACTGGTCATGGACACCATTCTGACTGATAGCATTGCTGACTGGTCATGGACATTATTCTAAGAGACACAGGCTTTTGACACAGCACCACAATGGCCACGTCCACGCTGTCCGCGATGAGCCATGCATGACATTGATTTCTTTGTTCAGTCAGCATACCTGTCTCCATCTGAAAATAACTGAGGTCTGCTGGTGTTGAGGGTGACGAAAATATGAAAGAGTCACGCGATTTTTTTTTTTTTTTTTTTTTTTTTTTTACGGCTTCAAGAACGTATTTATTTTAGTCAACAGTCTGTGATGTGCAACAGACCCTGTGGCGACTGTGTAGAAACTGGGGAGAGTCCCTTACTTTCAGCGGATGGCTCTGCCCTGCAGTATAAACTTTTTTTTCATCATTTGGGAGGTTGTGCACACGCTTTTGTCGGGAGCATTTCGTCGCTTGCAGAGCGACATAAAAAGGTCATATGACGTCATGAGCAGCCCACCACTGTAACTTCCTTTTCTGTGTGTTGTGCGCTGCCTTTCTTCGGACAACTTCTCAGCAGAGTTCGATCACATCATCAGGCGATTTCCACTTCGATATTTTAGCATTTTGGTGACCAAGAAAAACCGGCAATGGAGACGCGCAAGCGCACGCGGTTCTCACTTGGAATAACCGGGGAGTCCCAACGAAATGTTTCCGACGAAAGAGTGTGCACAACCTCCCTATCATAATCAAAGATGCATACATATTAACGTGACTATATCTATGCATTTAAATATATGCTGTCCGATTTACTGGTGTACATGCATAATTGTATGTCAAATCATACTTAATCAAAAAATGGTCGTATGGCCCTGTGTTGTCGGCTCGACTTTTAGCACACACATTGCATTGCAGTGTATTGCGCTGTGTTGTATTCTATAACTTTTTGTCACAACAGACTTCTCTGTGTGAAATCCGGGCTGCTGGGTGTAAGTATACTAGCTGAATGGGGCGGGGGGTTGGGGGGGGGCGAAGGGGGAGAAAGGGGAGAGGGTACTGTTAGTGTCAGTCGCTGGAGCGATCTTATCTTCTTTTTTGTTCTTTTTAAAAAAGAATTATTTCCCTTCTTACCGCTATCCCCCATTCCAACATCCTCCACCCCTTCACCACCCCCACGCCCCCCCCCCCCCCCCACACACACACACACACCTTCCGCCCACGCACTCTCCTCCCTCTCTAACTGTGCCCCCTCTCTCTGCATGTCTTTGTATTTTCCTGTTCTTTCTCTTTCTTTTCCATCCCGCTGTTCGATGAGAAAGGCATCAACGTGCAAGTCGCCGACGGCATAATCTCAGCCACAGGCATTAAATTCCACACTAAACTGACGTCATTCGTTGAGGAGGAGGAAGTGGAGGAGGAGGAGGAAGAGGAGGAGGAAGTGGAAGAGGAGGAGGAGGAAGTGGAGGAGGAGGAGGAAGAGGGGGAGGAGGAAGAAGTGGAGGAGGAGGAAGAGGAAAAAGTGGAGGAAGAGGAGGAGGAAGTGGAGGAGGAGGAGGAAGAAGTGGAGGAGGAAGAAGTGGAGGAGGAGGAAGTGGAGGAGGAGGAAGTGGAGGAGGAGGAGGAGGAAGGGGAGGAGGATGAAGGGGAGGAGGAGGAGGGGAGGAGGTGGAGGAAGTGGAGAAGGAGGAGGAGGAAAGAGAGGAGGAGAAAAAAGAGGGTAAAGAGGAGGAGGAAGTGGAGGAGAAGAAAGAGGAGGAGGATGAAGACGAGAAGGAGGCGGAAGAGGAGGAGGAGGAGGAGTAAGTGGAGTGGGAGGAAGAGAAAGAAGTGGAGGAGGAAGAGGAGGAGGAGGAAGCAAAAGGGAAGTAAACAAACCCCCGCTGTTGAACGGGAAGTGCGGGAACTGAGACAACGTTCTGTCACCGGCCGTCCCCTGTCTGTGTCACCTGGCTTCTCTGTGTGTGTGTGTGCGTGTGTGTGTGTGTGTGTGTGCATGTGCATGTGTTAGTGTTAGTGTGTGTGTGTTAGTGTTGGCGTGTGTGTGTGTGTGTGTGTGTGTGTGTGCGTGTGCATGTGCGTGTGTTAGTGTGTGCGTGTTAGTGTTAGTGTGTGTGTGTATGTGTGTGTGCATGTGTGCGTGTGTATGTGCGTGTGTTAGTGTGTGTGTGTGTGTGTGTGCGTGCGTGTGTTTGCGTGTGTGCGTGGGTGTGGGTGTGAACAAGCGCAAGCGTGTGGGAGAGAGAGAGAGGAGGAGGAGCAGAAGAAGACACTAAACAACCAGTCGTAAGAAGAAGGATAGACCGACGACAACTTTAGGTAAAGGAATGCATAACACACAAGACACCAGATACAAGAAGACCCCCACCCAACCCCACACTCCTCACCCCCCCCACCCCCCACCCGCTACACTCCGCGCTGACAAACAGAACAGAATGTTTCACGTACTGAGCCCGTTCGATGCAGTATCCCCGTGCCATATTGGAAACGCTCAAGTCGGGAGCTCCTACAAGAATTGTTTCTTCAGGTCTTCTTAAAAAAAATATATAAAAAAAAGCCACGAAAGTGCACAGTAGCTGATCGATAAATCAAGTCATTACGAGATGGTTGTTAAAGTAGTGAGTTGGTATTGTGTTCAGAAGTGTGCACTGGTGCGTGGGTGCGTACATGCGTGGGAGGAAGAGAGACAGACAGACAGATAGAAAGAAAGAGAGAGATAGGGGGGGTGGAGGAGGAGGAGGATGGCTGGATGCAAGCGGACAGGGAAAGAGAGGATTGTGCACAGCGTGGAACCCGTGACTTTGTACACGTTTCCGTTTTCAGAGAGAGAGAAAAAGACAGACATACAGACGGCGGTGGCATGGCGGTGAAGGGCTGGACCAGGAAGCATGTGTCAACGAGTTCGAGTCCTGCATGGCCCGCGAGTTTTTTTACTCCACCTTCTACTAGACCCCTGACTGGTGGTCTGGGTGCTGGTGCTAGTCTCTCGGATGAGACGATAAACCGATGTCCCACGTGTAGCATCATGCATTTAGCGTACATAAAAGAACCCATGGCAACAAAACGGTTGTTCCTGTAGAAAAAGCCACTTGGATCTGCACTGTAGCGACGCGTTCTCCCCGGGGAGGGGGGGGGGGGTTGGGGGGGGGGGAAGCAGCCCGACTTTGTGACGTCAGGGCGACCCCCACCAAGGACTGACACGCACGTGCAACATGTGCAGACAAGAAGGTGGTTGTGCAGGAGCTGGAGTCAGGTCCAACTGCCGGTCAGTCGTCAGTGACAGTGAACGACAGACCAACCAGTCAGGCACACCAGTGCCACTGTGGTCAGCTGCGGTCATGGCGAAGCAGTGATTTACGTGTTGTGCCGGAAGAACTGATTTATCAAACTACCATCACTGGCATCAACTGACAGTTAAAACCACTGGTGGTGTCTGTGAACTCTACTGCCTACCACGCACAGAGAAATTCACTGACTACTGACAGGGAAGCTGTCTGCACAAGGGCATACACATCATGTTCTGGTGATTACCCCCCGAAAACGGAGTATGGCTGCCTACATGGCGGGGTAAAAACAATCATATACGTAAAATGCCCACTTGTGTACATACGTAAACACGTGGGAGTTGCAACCCACGAACGAAGAAGAGGAAGAAGAAGAAGAGGAGGAAGATGTTCTGGTGATTACGGGTAAGGCGAATGAAGGGTTAGGCTATGTTCACATTAAACCCAGCCAGTTGCCGTCAGACTGGCACAGCAGCACACTTCCGTCAGACACAGACAGTTGCTGCCAGCTTCAAACAATACGGCCCACTCCAGACGGCGGAAGAAGCGAATTTTATTTCTTGAGCTGTGTTTTTAAACATAAAACATTGGAACGGAATTCTCGTCAGTAACATGTTCAACCCATTAATCGGAATATGGCATGCATGGAGAATACCATCATTCAATACCCCAGTTGAAGTGATCCACAGAAATGCGTGGAATACCTAAGAATGCGACTCGATATTTATTTTTTAGTAAATCTGCTAGAGCAATAAACAGAAAAAAATCACAAGGCAGTAAATGTGTGGGTTTTTTTTGTGTGGTTTTTTTTAATCTTCTTTGTCATAAAATAACCGATCGTTTCTGAACAGCCATGACAGGTTTTTCTTCGTCCATCTTTGATCAAGGAGATTCACGCTGCTGGTATCATTGAAGAGTTCCGTCCATTGGACCAACCAGCCATCTGTTTTGTCTGCACGCCACAAACTGAAAAGCTGGCTGGTGCTGGCTGGTGGCCAATGTGAACCCTTACCGCCGGCATCCATGGCGGGAAAGCGCAAAATGAGTGGGCATAATTCCCGTCAGCAACTGGTTTCAGTGTGAACGTAGTCTTAGAGCGCTGTATTCTCTCCCTATTTTCCTGAGCTCGATCCCCGGTTAAGTACAAACCTGCAACTTGAGTTCTTTCGTATGTATATTCATACATAATATAAAATACGCAAGTTTAAGATCCAGTAACCCACGTCAGCGTTTGGTGGGTTTTGGAAACAAGAACATACCCAGCATGCACAACCCAGAAAACGGAGTATGGCTGGCTACATGGTGGGATAAACCGGTCATACACATAAAAGCTCATTAATTGTACATACGAGTGCACGTAGGAGTTGCAGCCCACGAACACAGAAGAAGAAGAATGTAATGATTATAAAAACAAAGGCACATCTACTTGTCCAGTGTTTACGGAGTGAAGTATCATCGTGTACCTATTAGGAAGCAAAAGCTCAATACCAAACTTTTGCACAGTGTTTTTGTTGCATAGAATATATCGCTGGGTGTTAGTTTTTCACTGGAAATCACAAAGTTTCGGTCCATGTTGTTAGTTTTTTTCCCCCAGGTATTTCACCACGCTATTGTTTAAAAAAAAAATTCTGCAGACCATTTCGGCGGACACGATTCAAATCATTGGTATTAGATGTTCTGATACAGTTCAGTTGTGTTTTGGAATATGTATTTATGTTTGCAAGTTGTTATTTTAGTGTTTAAATGCATGCTTTTTCCTCGTCGATTATCATACTGTACAGCGAAAGTTGAACAAGTTTTGCATGAAAAGGCAGTATCATCATTATCGAACTAAAGAACAAGAGAACAGATTTGAGCAAAAAAAATACGGCAATTTGATTCCCAGCAATATGTAACATCACCTGTTAAAGTCCTATACTTTTCTGAAGTGGGAAGCATCATTTTGTTGGAAATATCACCCCTACCTCATCTCTTCATCATCCAACACCTGGCCACCTCCCTTTTCTTTCTACCCCTTCCCCAGTATGTGTGTGTGTGTGTGTGTGTGTGTGTGTGTGTGTATGTATGTGTGTGTGTCTGTGTCTCTGTGTGTATGTATGTGTGTGTGCGTGCGTGCGTGTGTGTGTGTCTCTGTGTGTGTGTGTGTGTGTGTGTGTGTGTGTGTGTGTGTGTGTGTGCAGAAATGAGTGAATACGTACGCGTCCGAATCATCTGGACTTGAACCTTATGAAAAGAAGAAGAATGAAGCCAAACTGCTGTTCGCTGCAAAATGTATGGAATCTCAAATATCACAGTAAATGTGTGTCGAACTCTAAATCTTTTATCATCACAGAATTTTTTTCTGCTTTTTTTAAACAGTGGTCCAGTAAACTAAGACAGAACCAAACACGAACACTTTATCATAGTTATAGGCAAATGATATCTCGGTTCCAGGCCCCGTTCGGGCATAATGTTGTGTCTTCAAGTCAGTTACTGCACTCCGCTGAAGCTGAGGGTGCCACAGGGCCAGCGTGCAGTTAACCACCACACCCAGCTGTCAGCCGCTTCCCCAAGTGACGTCACCTCTGGCGCGTGACCTTGCCCCTGAAGCAACAGAACCGCTGGTTGATTAAAGCATCGGACTTTCACTTTCAAACTGATGGTCCTGGGCTGGAATCCTGATCCGCGACAAACTGGTGGGTTTCGGGTGGAGGTTTTCCCAATCTCCCATGTCAACAGAAATGCAGACTACCTGGTGCCTCAAGCCCCCCACCCCCACCCCACCCGCCCCCACCCCACCCCTATCCTTCCCCTTTGTAAACCCATCCCCGCCCCCTTCGTGTGTTCACGCATGCATTATAATGATCAATTTCGCACGTTTAAGATCCCGTCGTCCATGTCAGCGTTTAATGGGTTATGGAAAGGGAACAAGAACACATCAAGCATGATAAAACTGCGAAAACAGTGCAGACCAATGGCTGCCTATCGTGGGATAAAAGTGGTGATGCACATATTAAAATTCCACACGTACACATAACGTGGATGCTGCAGTCCAGGAACGCAGATGAAGACGATGACTCCATTGTGCAAATAATGCTGCGCGTGTTTCAAGTCACCTGTCCTTAAAAGTTATATATAAAACGGAGGGGGGAAGGGGGCCATAAAACTTTTGCTGATGAATTGGGTTCGCTTTCGTTTCGTTTCTTTGTTCATTTTAGTTTTTAGTTGTTTTTTTTCTTCTTCTTTTTTTAATGACAGCCATCTACAAAGCTGACTTGACTTCCAAAACTGAAGCCAAAAAAAAAAGACTCCAGCTAGAGGCCACATGACCGAGCATGTTTGCTGGCAACTGGCGTTGTGAAACGCATTCACCAGTGTGCTGATGCACGTGACTCGTGTCTCGTCCACAGGCTGACAGGCTTGTTAACAGTGCCAGAGAGCGGCGAGGCGAATCTGCCGTCCTGACTGGAGCACAAATCATCCTGGCTGGTAGAGCGATGGGAACTGTCCGCACTGCCGTGTTGCCTCTGCACCCCTCTGTCGCCTTCCCACCTTTTTCTTTCTTTCTTTCTTTCTTTCTTTTCTTTAAATAAACATTTTTATTCAAGTTTAACATTATTTAAGACATACAGACATACAAAATAATATTTGATTTTTGTTGTTGAAAAATCAGGAAAACAACAGAACATTGTTTTATACAGAAAGAAAAGAAAAAAAGTCATATGCGTAACATAAAAACACACAAACAAACAAACGTTACATTCGTGTTTGTCTTTCATCCCTCTCGTCTCCCTCCCTCTCTCTCGCATTTTACCTAGTATTGTGGGCACTTATGAAAATCAACAACAACACATCATTCGAGACATTTGAGCTAATACACCAAGTCCAGTATCAAGACGGGTATCCTGCCACACAGGCTCCAGCCAGTTTGTACAAGCATCTCAACGAGCATCGTCAAACTCCACAAACCTTGTAGGGGACCCTCCCAGCTTCTGTCAGCTAACCGGTTAGCTGGAGAATAAAACATACAGGCAGAAAGAAAGAACGAAAGCTATTCCTCGTCAGCAACGACGTCAAGCCAAAAGACAGAACGAGTTTTGTTGACACAGTGACCAGACAAGGGACAGTTGACACAATGGTTTCTTTTTTCACACACACGCGCGCACGAACACACACACACACACACACACACACACACACACACACTCACACACACACCTCTTTTTTCTGAAGGCGTGGTGACAAAAAGCTGACAAAGCATTTTTTTTTTTTTAATCTAATGAAGATCACAGCGACAGAGGGACAAGCACGTGCGCACACACACAGGAGTGAGAGAGAGGGACTCATACAGGGAGACAGGAGAGAGGAAAAGAGAGAGGGGGACTGGATGAGAGATGTGAGAGAGAGAGGGTCAGACACGCGCGCGTACACATTTTTTACCCCCGTGTAATATTTCTTGAACAGATGATAATCTGAAGAACATACATTTGTACTTGTATTTCTCTTTTTTGTCACAACAGATTTCTCTGCGCGAAATTCGGGCTGCTCTCCCCAGGGAGAGCGCGTCGCTACACCGAGAGCGCCACCTATTTTTTTAAATAATTTTGTCTTGCGTGCAGTTCATTTGTTTTTCCTATCGAAGTGGATTTTTCTACAGAATTTTGCCAGGGACAACCCTTTTGTTGCCGTGGGTTCTTTTACGTGCGCTAAGTGCATGCTGCACGCGGGACCTCGGTTTATCATCTCATCTGATTGACTAGCGTCCAGACCACCACTCAAGGTCTAGTGGAGGGGGAGAAAATACCGGCGACTGAGCCGTGATTTTAACTAGCGCGCTCAGATTATCTCGCTTCCTAGGCGGACGCGTTACCTCTAGGCCATCACTGCACACACATACACACCGTGACAAGCAGAAACAGAGAGTGACACAGTCAGAGGGGAGACAGAACTAAGGACAGAGACAGACAGACACAGTGAGGCAGACACAGGCAGAAAAAGACAGAGAGTCCCTCTGTCCCAGACAGCACACACACACAAAAGACATAGAAACATACAACAAATACAGACAGGCTAGGATAGACAACACACAGAAGCACACACACACACACACACACACACACACACACACACACACACACACACACACAACAAAAACAAAAAAAAACAACGGAGAAACAGACAACAGATACAGACAGACTGGGATAGACAACAGACAGAAAGACAGAGAGGGACAGATAAGACACACACAAAAAGACACAAGACACTGACAGGGAAAGACACAAGACACTGACAGGGAAGACACAAGACACTGACAGGGAAAGACACAAGACACTGACAGGGAAGACACAAGACACAGAGAGAAAGGAACAGACACAGACAGATAAATCTTGCT
The DNA here is from genome assembly GCF_041734735.1 of Babylonia areolata. Taxonomy (NCBI): domain Eukaryota; kingdom Metazoa; phylum Mollusca; class Gastropoda; order Neogastropoda; family Buccinidae; genus Babylonia; species Babylonia areolata. The sequence continues at coordinate 27,081,846 of NC_134882.1, read as the reverse complement.
GAAAAACAAACAACAAAACAAACCACAACCACAACAAAACTCTACCTATTTTGAGCACAGTCGTCCTTCAGACACACCCGGCAAAGCTCTCGTGAAGGCCGATCACCGCCAGGGTCACTGTGACAAAACACGTTCCTCGGGTACCTGCACTTACCCAGGGTACCTCCAGCGAAGTGACCGCGTGTCGTTGTGACCGCGTGTCGTTGTGATCTTGTCCGTTTGATCTCATGCCGTTGTGACCATGATTTTTAATATTTTGCTAAAGAGTGGTAATAATCTGGAAATTCTTTCTAATCAGGATCATGACTTTTTTTCTGGAATCAGTATTTTTGTGTTTCTTATGATTATATACTTTCAGTCTATATTATATGCAGGAATCTATAATTACAATGATTGAAATTCCAACTCTTCCTGTACAAACTTTGGCGAGAGAGAGAGAGAGAGATTCAGATTCAGATGGTTAATGTGTTTCGGCCATAGGCATGCATACACATCGGGGAAGGGGAAGATGGATGGGGGAAGAGGGAGTGGGTAATCCAACAGTTCATTTAAAGACTATGTGATAACTTCCTTTTAAACACAGTATGTGCGAACTAAAATTCCATTCATATTTTTTCTTATAAAGTATGAGGTCATTTTCCAGATTGAGTGTAATGTTAATTCACTGCACGTCATACATTTTAAACTACCAATAACGGTGACATTCAGGGTTCGATGAAAATACGATATACACATTTCTCGGGGTGGTGTTGATAAAATCCGTGAACTTGGATTGATTTGTTGTCTCCTACTTACAGCACAGAAAATGAATTTGCCAACTTGGCGACTTAGGTCATCGTTTTTCCCCTCTAACATTATGCTTATGGGCAAATTTTGGAAATCTTTTAGGAACTTCTGCCTCAAGTCACTGAATAATGGGTAAACAAAAATAAAGCGGTGTTCGTTTTCGATTCTGTGTCCACAACTTGGACATCATTTACTTTCAGGATTTTCCACACAGTCATAACTCGAAGTTAAAAAAAGGAAGGATAGGTATGATAACTGTTGCAGTATCATGTGTACCATTCTTTGGTAAAATACTGAAAATCATGGTCACAACGACACTTGGTCACATCGACATGACTTCTCTCCAGCCTCTCAACTCACATCAACCTTTCATTGCTCAGCCCGCTGCTGCCGCCAAACGTTCATGTATAACACACCACCTCACCTCACCTCAGGCCCATGACTACAAAGTAGTCGTTGGGGGAAACCTGAGGACCGCAGACGCATCCTCCCTTCTCCATCTGTCTCTGTCAGCAGCCGCCGGCAGCAGCTCACGTGTATGGAGTCCGGTCCATTGTTTGATGTTCTCATGCCAGTTCTTCCGCTGTCTTCCTCTTCTTCTCCCGCCCTCGATGTGCCTTGCATGATTGTTTTGGACAGACTGGTGTGTCGAGTGTTGTGCCCAAACCATATCAGCTTGCGTCTCTTCGCAGTTGAAAGGAGAGGTTCCTGAGGTCCAGCAAGGTTCTTAAATCTGCTCCGTACATATTCATTGGTCCTGTGCTCGATCCAGGAAATTTGAAGGAGCTTCCTCAGGCATTTGTTCTCGAAAGCCTGGATCTTCCTTTCAGTTTCGGCCGTCAGTGTCCATGCCTCGCAACCATACAGTACAATGGAGACCACCAGGGTTTTGTAGAGTATAACACACGTGTTAATCCAAAAGACACACACGCGCGCGAGCGCGCGGACACACACACACACACACACACACACACACACACACGAAGATATTCTGTTACGACTCGAAGTCAATTAAAAAAAAAAAAAAAACACCAAAAAAAAAAACCCAACAAAAAAACGAAAGGATAATGAAAACAAAATAGTACGTGACAATCGCGTATCTTTCGTTCACAGTCTTTGAAGATGAAAAGAAAGTTAAACTCCGAGCATTTCACCTGTAAATAAGCACATTTCAAAAGGCTGGCATCTTGGAGATGACGCTGCACTTTGCACTTTCCTTCCAGACAGTTGGGTGGTAAAAATAAAACATCCAGCTTTTGCTCAGACAACCTCCCTCCGTCCCTCTCCCTCCCCTTCGCCCAATTAATTGTGTTTCACGTGCATCACGTATCGCGGCTAGTGACACTTGCTGTAGCTGGCACGAGCTGTCCTCTTGCCTGCCAATGGAGAATGGGTGAGTGTCTGTGTGTGTGTGTGTGTGTGTGTGAGAGAGAGACACACACACACACAGAGAAATATTTTTTTTGATGTTTAAATCTCCATGCTTTACCCACCAGGCGCCGTTGCCGGGATTCGAACCCGGTACCCTATGATTGAAAGTCCAACACTTTAACCACTCGGCAATTGCGCCCGTCGTTGTTGATACCATTGCTTATTATTATCATCATCAGTCTTGTTGTTGCTGCTTTTGTTGTTATCGTCATCAGTCTTGTTGTTGCTGCTGTTGTTGTTATCGTCATCAGTCTTGTTGTTGCTGCTGTTGCTGTTATCGTCATTAGTAGCAGTAGTAGTAGTTAGTATAAACGTGACACTCGTGTTCCTCAGAAGTATGATAATGTTTAAGTTTGATCATTCAACAGTCTGTACCTCACTATCATCTGTTTGCTGACGATTCTCAACTGTGTTTTCTACTATTCCCTCTGAAATTCCATGTTTAGCTTCTAAATTTAAAACTGGTATAGAAAATGTAGCAAAGTGGATGAAACAAAACAAACTAAAAATGAATGACGACAAAATAGAACTCATGTTCACTGGTAATAAAAATAAGCTCAAGCAGATAAATACAACGTCTATCATTTGTTCTGGCATAGAAATTTCTTTTTCTAGTTCTATCCGCAATCTTGGTTTTTACCTCGATTCATCCCTCACGATGGAAACTCATGTGAACCACCTGTGTAAAGTTCTTTACTTTCAGCTTCGTAAGATTACTCAAATCCGCCCCTTCCTGTCTGTTGATGCCGCCAACAAACTTGCTGCTGCCTTCATTTTATCCCGCCTAGATTATTGTAATTCTCTCTTAGCTGGCCTTCCCAATGATAAACTCTACAAGCTCCAGAAAATACAGAATAGTGCAGCTCGACTCGTCCTTAAAAAGTCGAGGAGAGAGTGTGCTACTGCTCTCCTGCGGACACTTCATTGGTTGCCTGTTCAAGCCAGAATTGAGTATAAAGTTGCCTGCCTATGCTTTCAGTGCCTGAATTGTGATACCACACCCTCATATCTTTCTGAGTTTATTAACCCGTACTTGCCAAACAGAACATTGAGATCTCTTGGTTCTTCCCAGATAACTGTTCCTCGATACTTCCTTAACTCCTTTGGAAAGAGGTCATTTTCCGTCTTCGGCCCAACAACTTGGAATTCTCTGCCTGTTGCTCTCAGACAAACAACTCATCTATAAGCAAATCTTAAAACTTATCTCTTTAAAAAATACTTGTCATAACTCAAATAGTGCTGTTGTCCCAGGCCCATGGCAATGTGAGTGTGTGCGATGGGAGAGTAGAGAGAATGGAGGTGGGTAGATGGATGGTGGTGGTGTGGTTCGAAAGGGAGAATGACCCGATTTTTACCCCTTTTACCTTTTCTACCCAAAATTTTATTTTACAATTTTTACAAAATCTGCGCCATGCAGATTACAACTATGTTCCTTTTTTCATGTATGTATTTTAAGTGAAAATTGTCATCTCAGCCGTTAAATCATGTGTGTATCTGTACGTGTGTGATAGTGTGAGTGTTGGAGTGTAACGGTTGTAGTATTGATAGTATGTTACTTTGTGAGATTTATGCATTGTGTTTTTATAATATTAATGATTCTGTTTAATGTTTCTGCTACTTTTTATATGCTTTCTTGTTTCACTTTAGGTATTGGATTGTAAAGCGCTTAGAGCTTGCTTATGCTTGTATTATAGCGCTATCTAAAAATATTATTATTAAAATATTGATGACTGCTTTCTTCAAAAGACTTGCTCCCTTCTTAACTCTCTCCCTCTTTCTCGTTTCTTTCTTTTTTTTAATCGAATACACATTGACGGTTATAAAACAACAACAACAAAATACCACTCAAACATGATTCTCAGACCACTGGTTTCAGATAGCAATACACACACACACACACACACACACACATTATACATGTGTGTGTGTGTGTGTGTGTAATGTGTGTGTGTGTTTATTAAGGATAGAATCTCTTTGATATACATGATTTATTTAAAAAAAAAAAAATTAATAAAAAAAATTTAAAACTTAAAAAAAAACCGCCGACCCAATGACTTAAATCACGTGCACGTACAGTGTGTTGTGATCATTCCTTGGAATTGGAACTCAAAACAGAGACCGTGCGTGAGTATGAGTGTGAGGGGCACGGACAGAAAGTCTCTCGAAAGCTGACTCATTTCTAAGAAGGGTGGGGGAGGCGGGAGTGGGAGGGGGGAGCGGGGGCTGGGGGCGGGAAGCTGCGAAATAAAATAAATCTGTATGACACCTGACACCTGATGTCCCCATCTGTAATGTGGGGCTTGACACCGGATGATAGCATCAGTACATCTCTCACTCCTGACCTGTCTGTACAGAACACTCGGAGACTGCCAAGGTCACTCACTTACAAGGGTACTAACTGTGTACGTTCAGATAAATCAGTTATAAAACAAACAACTTGTCATAGCCACAGACATTTTTTGACACGTACATCAGTTATGAAACAACAACTTGTCTTAGTCCTAGAGACTTTCTGTCATGCAGTCCTGCTGTACGTACGTGCTGGATTTCATAATCATAATGTCATGTAAACGTATGAATAGCGTAACGTGGCATGCGTATGCGTGTGTGTGTGTGTGTGTGTGTGTGACTGTGTGTGTTGAGCAGGACGAAGGACATGGCATTAATAGTCATTATTACTAATGTGGTTGCTGTTGTTGTGTGTGCGATGTTCTGTGTATTGTTGTTACTGGTGGTGGTGGTGTTTGGTTTCATGCCGGTTTGGTTGTTATCGACTGGGTGAGGAAGAGACATGGAGAAAGTGGGGTTCCACACACATACAAACAAGGAATGGAAAGTGAGACCGAAGAAGAAAGACAAGACAGCGGCGACAAACACGCTCAGTGAGAGACAACAAAAACAGATATATATATATATATATATATATATATAGAGAGAGAGAGAGAGAGAGAGAGAGAGAGAGAGAGAGAGCACAATTACATTCATCCCAAACACTACAAGCAAAAAAAAACAAAAACAGAACGACAAAACAAACCCAGTAACATCAAAAATAATCACTTTATTCCAGAATTGATCAACAGGTGCCAAAGCCCCCTTACCCCACACCCCCACGCCCTCCTTCCCCCCCTCCATCCACTTCTCTCTGTCCCCTGGTGGGGCTGGAGAAGATGTGTAGGTAGGGGTGGTAGGGGAGAGGTACGGGGAGGGTACCCCGGCAAGTGCACTTCACAGGTAGAATGACTGAACGACAGACGGTGCGAAACATCACGGTACATTATACTTATTATGTTATGTATACATCCCACTGTACAAAAGTCTAATAATACACGGTGCAACAAGGGCTTTCGGCGGCACACACAACAAACACAACAATCAAAAAAGAGATCTCGGTAGTTATAGTAATGGTTTGAAAACAAAACAAAACACAAACAACAGCTCCAGACAAAGCTGGATTGTCTGGAACGAACGATGCCAAAGTCTCACTCTCACTCATTCACTCTGCAGGTCAGTTGATACAACACTCCATCTTACATACATATATCAATGTATACAACAACAAACATCAATCCTATCATATCAAATTTTGTTTTAAAAAAGAAGAAGAAAAAAAGCGCCAGAGAGAGAGAGAGAGAGAGAGAGAGAGAGATGCAACCAGAACAGCATTTACTGCATCTTTCATGCTTATTGTGTTTTTTGCTTTTTGTACACTTCGTGTTTTGTGCGTTCGCGTGTCTGTATATGTATATTAGGTGAGCAAGTGCATGCCCTGTGCGCGCAAGACAAAGGCCTAAAATCCAAGTATATATATAACTTTTATTATAAGGACAGAATGTCTTTGATGTACATGATGATTTCCCAAAGAAACCACCGACCCCCAATTCAATTAATTCAGGCGCATGCACATGTGTGTGTGTGTGTGTGTGTGTGTGTGTGTGTGTGTGTGTGTGTGTGTGTGTGTGTGTCTGTTTGTGTGTGTGTGTGTATATATATATATATATATATATATATATAGAGAGAGAGAGAGAGAGAGAGAGAGAGAGAGAGACAGAGACAGAGAGAGAGAGATAGGACGTAATAAAAACAAAAAAACCCACCTTCCTGTTGACCTGTCGAATTCATTATGTGTATAGTAACTTTGTTTTCAAATAAAATGTCTTGTAAACCTAATCCAAGGATTGTGATGGGTAATAGTTGACAGAAAGCGAGATCAATGCTGAGTGACTTCAAATAGACACGAATATTTGTGAGTAAAAGCACAAGTTATCAGCAGCAGCTTTCTGAATGTAACCCTCAATCAGCACCAAAAAAAAAAGTTCTCATAAGTAGTACCCACACCACCTCTCCACGTCCCCAACTGAAGACCACCAGGGCTGGGATGCATCTTAGCAACTGTAAAGTTTGCTTTGCCTGAAGAATTTTCTGGAAGTCTAACCGCCAAGCTAACTCCATCGACTTAGAAAAACTCTTCTACAGGCTAAGCAAACGTTCTTCTGCTAAGATCACGTACCCAACCAACAGACCTGGTAGAAATAAAAAGGGGGGTGGGGCGCAAAAACTGACCCCAGTAGTAACCCAGAATTATATCTCATTTCATCTACCAACTTTGCCCCTCCTCCTCCCTTATCCCATGACCCCTCCCTCCCTCCCTCTCTCTCTCTCTCTCTCCCAGGACTCTCCCACACCCCACACCCACACCTATCCCATTACAAAACGTGATTTCTTTCCCAATCGTGACATGCTGAATACTGAATAATAAACGTTACTTTGTAAGTGGGTGAAATACTAAAAAAAAACCAAAAAAAACCCCAACCAACCAAACAAACAAAAAAAAAAACAAAAAAAAAAACCAAGAAAATCAAACAGTCCTAGTTGTTGTTTCTTTTAATAATCACCATATGCTATTGTATAAAATATGCACCCGTGGTACACGATTCAATTAATCAACATCAACAACAACAAAAAGATTATAAACAGAACATATTCATGTATATGGAAACAGCATAAAAGCGACCGGAACAGAAAACAGGACAGACAGAAGGGAAATGAATGAGAAGAAAGACTTCAGTAAAGAGAAAGGGGGCGGGAGGAGGGAGGGTGGGGGGTTGACGGTAGAGGAAGCCGTTTCAGCGTGTTTACATCCACAACTGGGCAAGAGTTGAATTGAGTCTGTTCAAAGGTAAAAACCACAACGAAGCATAAGAGAAGAAAAAGAAAAGAAACAGTTTGTATTCTCACATGCAGTAGTTCTGACGCGCGGAGGACCGAAGACCGCGGCGCTCTCATTCCCAAGTCTAACTGCCCATGTCTTCAGCAGGGAAATTAGAAAAGAAAAAAAAAAAAAAAAACATCATTGCTTCTCCCTTATTTTTCTGTTTATATCTGGCAGCAGGTCTACTGAACTTTATAAGGCTGATTTTCATCAATCATTATTGATTACGTTTTGTTTTTTTTTCTCTTACATATCAAGCAGATAAATTTTCTGTCACTGAATCCAGTTACATAGATGTTACAAACAAGTATACGAAACACAGTTGAGTTGATTCATTATAAGTGCTGAGAGCGATTCATTTTTCGTGTGCACAAAAAAGAATCAGTCAAGAAGATTTCAGAAAGAGTGAACTCACAGATACTGAACTCACAGGAAACACACAAACACATAAACATACCATCGTCAATTTCGTTTCCAATTTCTAGGCGCTAGATCTGCTGCTCTGATTAGTTATTATCAACACATTTCTCGGACTGAAATCTCCGATGCAAAAACAAGCCGTTCGTGCACACTTATCTGTACACCCCACAGAAAACCATCCGCTCGAACCCTCGCCACTCCAATAGCCCTTCCAACACACGCACACACACACACACACACACACACACAGGCACCAAAAATCGCCCTGTCGTTTACCTGATTTCATAACAAAGCCAAGACAACAAAAATAATCCCATAATATTTCTCCCCAAGAAAGACACGTTCAATCACAAAATCATATGGTTCGTTCATTTAAGCAAGGAATGTCATATAAGGTAAACAGCTTAAAACTGTACTCGGGAAGGGGTTTCGGGGAGGGGGAAGGGGGGAGGGAGACGACAGGACAGGAATGATGCCATTTCAATGGAATGAACTGATGAAACTTGATTATCTCAACTTCAAAACTCTTCCAATTTTTAACTCTCTCCCCCTCCCCCCCAATTAAAATTAATACGAGTGAAGGAGGTGGGGGAGGGTGTAGGGAAGGGGGTAGGAGGAGGGAGGGGGCGGTCCAGGGGACCAGGACTTCAGCTGTCTCGCATCATTTAACTTCTAACACACGTTTCGTGAACACAGTCTTCAAGGAGCCATGTCGATCACCCCTTAGTATCGTTCATGATCACACTTCTGTCAATGCCACACACACTTGAGAACGACAGTTACAGGCAGAAAACTGCTTTCATTTTGGTTCGTCCATCAAACGGCTTGGTGAACCCAACTTCCATTCTGCTCAGCTGTTGCTGTTCTCTCCAGAAACGCTGGACCCACTTGGATCCAGATGACTGTCAGTGTTGTCAGTCTCTTTAAAGTGATCAGTTCCCCTTAGATGTTCTATGGGTAACCACGGATTCCAGAAATTGGCCGCTTCCTTGGAAGACGTTTTTTTCTTCTTCTCAAGACGTTTTCTTCTTCTTCTTCGTTTTTGTTGTTGTTGTTGCCTTTGTTGTTTTTCTTTTCTTTTTTCTCTGTCTAAATTTCTCTCGGCCCGAAATTCACCCAAGGCAACTGGAAATGGTTATTGGTGTTCTGACTGCGAACAATTCTTGACAGTTCGGTTTCTGAGTGTTCCTCCGAGATCGTGAACTGATGAGCAATGAATATCGGCTTTAATTCATAAATCTGAACATTGAACATTTCGGTGTTCATATCACAACAGCTAAGAAGTCCTTCTCATCCCCCCCTCCCCCTCCCCCGTTCCATCTTACCCTCCAAAACATGTAAAACTCAAAAGAAAACTGTGAAGGAACGATATCAAATCCAAACAATAAGCCACAATTTGATTAACGTTGTATTTTTTCAAAAGAGTGTCCATCTCACTCACATGATTTTCATATTGAAGCCAAATTCAAAAACTAGATCAACAATTTGTATTACGTTTAATGGCGAAATGTGAAAATCAACTCAATCAGCATATAAAACCTTTTTTCTTCTTCTAAAAACAACAAACGCCATTTCAAGCCGACCATAAAAACACCCAGGCGATTCCTTCCGAATGAGCTGCTTGGGAAAAATCACAGAACACAGACAGCAGAGCAGTTTCTTCAAAAGTGTGACTGAAAACAGGATTGTAGGAAGAAGAAAAAAGAAGAAGAAAAAACTAAACAAAAACAGATAAACAAACAAAAACAGGCCTACTTGAAGCGAAACGCCATGAACAATCTGATTGGCGGGGTGGGTGGGTGGGGTTCAGGGGGGAAAGCCTCACACGTTGAACGTGTTGTTGTTGTACAATAACCTGCATGAGGAACCAGTCAACCAGAACCCAGTCCACTGACGCTATGTCCTGGGCCGATGATGACTCGTGTCGTCCTTCATGTCGCCATTGATTAACTAATACTTCTCTAGCTCCAGTGTCCGGAAGACGACCATCTCACAGGCCACCATCACCTCTGCTGACAGCCTGGGGCAGTTTCAAACTTCCGATAGTCAGGAAATATATCATTAAAGAGAGAGAGAGAGAGAGAGAGAGAGAGAGAGAGAGAGAGAGAGAAAATCAAAAGATGTCGGGAGATTTCGTCATCTCTTCCGTAGTCATTGTTTAAGGTCCTTTAAAAAATCATTTCAGTATAGGACATTTTGTGCAGTGTGTAGTTACACCACCATTCATATGTACAAGACTTCTCCATTGGGTTGTTGTCCTTTTTTTTTTTTTTTTTTTTTTTTTAATAACGTACGTATCACAGAAAATCGGCAAATCGCTGAGTCAGAGTGGTGAAACACATCGTTAGGAATAGGCTGGAATAGTGTCAAGATGCACAAGAAGATTGGTGAAATGAAATCAACAATGAATTGAAGGGCACGGCAAGTCATATACAGCTTGCTCGTTGAAACATCCATTGTACATTAATGGAAAAGAGATAGAGTGTGAAGTAGGATATCTAAATGATTTTACATAGGATATTATGGCAGGACTTCACGTTGTTTTCCAGTATGGGCGAACAAACTTTCTGTATCACGGATACCTGAATATGAATGACCATAACATGTTGGTCGCAACGCGCTCTTTTCTTCTTCTTTCTTAATTTTTAATAATTTTTTTTTAATAGTTGGCAATTGGTCAGTGCCAGAGCGAAACTCACGTCGTTTGTATATGTATAACAAAGGCTGAAAAGCAAAGCAATGGACATGATCACAGCATCACGGTTCCTGGGGATGGTAGTTAATAAGATGTGATGCTACACAATTTCAGTACAAAGGCACTTGGACCCTCCGGTCTAAGCTATGTAACAAGAGAATATTATATAATTATCTAACCCGTACTCAGCCTCACAGTGTAAACTTACAATCGAACTCTTCTGTATTAGCCATCAGCGTACACTGATGGAAATTTGAAATAAAAACAAAACAATGCATCATGTTTACGATCGAAATTCCCAGATAATGCCTAAAATGAAAAACCATAAAATAAAGCCTCAGAGACGTTTGCCGTGATGGAAGATCGTTAATTTAGGTCTATTACATATAATAAAGCTGAATGGGCCGTCCAAAATTTCATTAATGAACACAATACTAGAACCCGGTAAGGGTGGAGTGTCAGCATTCATTCTGAAGACGTCAGTGCTGGGTGAAAAATAATAAAGACCACTAACAAATAAATGTGTACATGCTTCACCAAAACTTGAGGACCACCTCTCAACACGAATGTCAAATACAGGCTTCTCAAAAAGTTTCGGACCACTTTTCCACACGAACGTCAAACCACGAAGGATAGGCCAAATCATTTCATTTTAGGGCAGACACTGGATTCAGTAATCAAAGAACGATACTGAGAAAACTGAGGTGAATCCGGAAATCGAAACACACCCAGTCGCTTGCCGAACAACGTCACCCCCAAATTTCAAACAAGATAGAAAGACAGACTGGTCAAAGTGGTCCTTAACTTTTTGTGAAGCCTGTAGAAAAAAAAACAAAAAAACTTTCTACAAGAACAAATGTTGTTCAGACTTTTCACATCTACTCTTTCGCCGAAGACTTTGATTACAATAAAATTCTTCTGGCAACTTTGAAAATTAGAAGTAGGGAAAAAGGGGGCGGGGGGTGGGGAGGAGGGGATTGGTGGGAGGGGGTCCGCCTGGCAAAAACGAACCAAGTTTAAGAAAGAAAGAGAAACGAGTATGAATACCGTGTGTGTGTGTGTGTGTGTGTGTGTGTGTGTGCGCGTGTATTTGTGCGTGCGTGCGTACGTGTTTCCATCCAAACTGCTGATCCTTGCTGTGTAAACGGCGCACGTCCATAGAAAGCTATCGAAATAAGGCCACTGTGGGGGTTGCCATCAGAAGAGGCCCTGCACAGCGGAATCGCGTCATGTCCATGGCGTGTCCTGCAGTGTTCGTTCGTTCTGATTCAACATGCAAAGGAAACCACTTTCAAGACCCTGACGGCACAATAATTGCTTCTTTGTGGAGTCGGACTATGCGAGTGATCTCTCATCACTGTATCCCGGCAACAAGGGTTTCCTGAATCTGTAGACCTCGAGCGGTAGTCGACACTCACTCAGGTGGGAGGGGGCTGGGGGCGGTAGCATCGAAACAGCAGTTTTCAGGACAGGACAAGGACAGCTACTGAATTTGGGAACAGTTTCCGTGCATTTGTACTTGGGAACAGTTTCCGTGCATTTTTAAGAACCCATACAATCGGTTTCAACTCCTACTTCAGGAGATTTGCTATTTCTCAGAATCTGACCTATGGGAACAGTTTTTGTGTTCTGTGACATTTGTTCTGCCTCTGTGAGCTACCATGCTGTTGATTTTCACTCGATCTCCGTTCGAAAAACTGTCCCTGACGTCAATGCCATCATAAACTACTTGAACTACTTATTTTGTGTCATCACTATAATAGGTTCAATGCAGAAAGCAAAAGCCCTGTAAACACGTTGTCCGGGAATATTCCGAATCAGTAAACAAAACAGTAAACGTCCTGGGGGGGTGGGGGGGGAGTGTTTTTGGAATGACTGTGGAAAAAAATCCAACCAAACGAGCACTGTGATCCAACGAAATAAGGAATGGTACTGGTTGTGAGGGAAGAGAACTAAATATTTACAACAAAAAAGGGATAAAAACAGCAGCAGGATCAACAGACAAACGCCTTTAACAAGTTGTTTAACGAAGGAATGAGGGGGCCAAGATGGATTACATTATTTCAGGAACAAAAAGAAGAATGTCCAACGGTTATAAATGACACAAAAGATGTCGCCTCTGTCTCTTAATATGCAACTGTGACACACAGCGTTGGCTTTTATGCAGTTGAGGAAGTGTCTTAGAATTAGTACAGCACACAGCCGACTGAACATTTAGCTTGCCTTGACAGATTGTACTCCCAGACTGACCCCTCTCTTCGTGTCTCAATCACACACCTGCAAGCACTGCAGTTCTCTGCGCGCGCACGCACACACACAGAGGGACAACACAGAAGGGGGGAGAAGGCCGAGGGATGACAGTAGCAGTGCTGCAGTGTAGAGTAGAGCTGCCCCCTCCCCTGCCCTCCCAAGCAGAGGACTGAATCTAGAAGGCGGTGACATGGTCACAATGTGACAGACAGTTCATGGCGGTCGGCCAACCCTCACAGACTTCTCTACACATCCACCTCTTCACTCCTGGAATGCCTGCAGAACACACCCTTCCGCTCTCTGACTGCATACAGATCACCTGTCATCTGCTTTCAGATTGCAAACAGAACATGTTCCGCTGTCTGACGACATGATGTTGACTCAATGTCTGCAGTTGGCACGTCACCTGTCCCTTCCCTGCCTCTGCACACACACAAGCCGTCTGTCGCATGCTGCCAAATCGGTTGTTGATGATCAACGTTTTTCACAAATTAAAAAAAAAATTTTAAAAAAGGAAAAAAGAGTTCGCCTCATGGGTGTACCCAAAGGCACTTTCCTAACTACTGCTTTCTTCTTCTCTCTACTGTGCCCTTAAAGGAAGCAAGTGAATGAATACACACGATGCCGTAGGAACTGTTTTAAGACAGTGCACAGATAGCGAGTACAATGCTCTGGGATTAATTAGTACACAAACTGATGCACCTAGACAAGCTTTTTTTTTTTTTTTTTAATGGCACCGATCTCTTACACAAGCACTCAAAAAAGCAATCCTCTCACATCAAGCACACGCAAGCATACAAATGCACACGCAGATATTCCCTCGCGATGATGAATTTGATGACAAGTGAGCACTTGTTCAGCCAGCCGATTCTGATTACTAAGGCACCTCAGTCCCCCAGTCCAGTCTGTCCTGCAGCGCCCTGGTCACAGGAACCACACCAACCTCCACGGGCTGCTCAAGTCTTGCTTCCACACCCACCTCCAGGTCCGTGCTCAAGAAGAAGAAAGTCTTCACAGATACTTAGCGTCAGTTCAGAGTAAATTGTCACATCTTCTACCCTGAACTTCACACCTCCATGTCAGAGAAGACCTGTTCCTGTCTCCACCATACCCCGACCACTGATTGGAGACAGTCTGCAGAGCTGGACTTTCAGGGGGATAGGGGGGTGATGAGGCGATGAGGCTGGGGGTGGGGGGCAAGAGGGTGGGCGGTGTTCCATGACAGCAGCAGTCAGGGTAGTGCTTGATGGGCAGTCAGTTGTGCCACCCTCAGGACATCCACATCACTCCCCACCTGCCCCCTCCCAACGTGGCCTCTTGTTTGGGCCACTGCACAGCACAGTACAACACTAATCCGCCTCCATGCCCTCTCCTTGTGCTGGTGACGTCATCACTATTACAGCCAGCGCTGACCGTGTCGATGACCAGCTCACCCGCTCCACCTCCCACCAAAACATCATCATCCCCCTCAATCACCTCCTCTATCACTCCCACCAGCCAACAGTTGTTCAGGGTTCTAACACACCCTGTCCCAAAGCAGAAGCATTATGTGGTGGCGGGCTGTGAGTCTCTCCCTAGGCTTGTGGCAGCTGGAAGGCCTCGGGCTGTACAGCATCCCTCCTCCCCACCCCCAAGAACCTCCTCACCACCGCTTCACGCTGATCCACTGAGTCAACCACCACCCATCCTCCAGTCTCATCAGCAATCACTGCCAGGCAGCTTGGAGCCAGAACTCATGTCAGCCTCCCCCGACTGGGCAGGTGGGAGGCGAGTGGGCATATTTGCACATGGGCTGGCAGCATGTCCCAGTGGGTGAGTGTCTGTTGTGCTGCGGTGTGGTGAGGAGAGCAGCAGGGCCTAGCAACCACTGCAGTCGATCTCCACGATGTTCTTCGGCACCTCGGCAAACTGGTACACCAGCCTCTGGCCGTCCACTTTGTTCAGGATGCCCCGTGCGTAGTAGTACCTGCAACAGACGGGCGGGCAGACAGGGGTCACTCTTCAGTCTGTTTTAATATGGTACCTCAGTCCAGTCCATTCCTCTTCTCTCTCTAACTTTTCCTTTTTTCTTTTCAGTACACACACTACAATACATTCCTATTTTCTTTTCAGTACACACACTACAATACACCCCTCCTCCCCCACAAACGCACACACTCACACTAGAGACTACACACATTTCTCTAATACTACCCCGACACCTAACACAAACGCTCATCACACACACACACAAACACCCCACATGCATATCCCCCCATCCTTTTTTCCCCCCACGCCCCCTGCCCCCCAAGCTTGAAGAGACCCTCACCTCAAGGCGCGGCCCATGGTTTCATAGTTCATGTCGGGCTTGTTCTTGTGCTGCCCCCACAGTCTGGACACGGCCTTGGAGTCCACCAGCTTGAAGATGCCACGCTGCCGGTTGGTCCACTTGATGTAGCGCGGGCATGTGTCGCGGTTCTGCAACAGGTGGAGCAGGAACTCCCACAGGTAGGTCGTGTTGCCTGCAACCAGAAAAGCAACATGTCTTTCCATGGGGCACTAACACCTGAATGGTTATCAAAGCGTTGGTCTTCCAATCAGAGGATCCTGGGGTTGATCCCTGTACTGTGCACCTGTTAAGGGTGGAATATTTTCATTATTTCCAAAATCAGCAGAAAGTGCAGACCTACCTGGGCCTTAATCCCTTTTGTGTGTATAGACATGCAGAAGACCCCCATAATCCATGCCAGCCTTTTGGTGGTTGTGGAAACATGAACCTAGACAACATGTACACCCCCAAGGCCGCATTTATGGCTGTGTAAAAACGTTCAGCACACATAAAAAGCCCACTCATACATGCCAGTCAAAGTGGGGGTTAAACAACTTGAAGCCCAAGAACTGCAGCAAGAAAAACAAGCTTATTTCTTCTGTCTCATCATGATGGAAACAAAGAGGGACAGATACGAAGGAAGAATGGGAGGAGAAAAAGAGATGATAGAAATGGAGAAGTTCACAAGGTGAAAGAATAGTGGTTACCTTCTCGTTTTCTTTTGGGCACAGCACCGCTGCAGATGGGGAATTCTGTGAGGGCTTTGGGCTTTCTGCCTGTACACCGAACAACACACATATACCTTTAGATACCACATCTCTCCATGCCTATACGTTATCGATACACTCATTAATGACTGTCATCCACGTTTGTCTGGTAAAGTCCACTTCCAAACACACACACACACATGTACATACATACCCACCAAAACCATACATGTGCACATCCAAACTACATGCACACGCATTCTAATATCACTAATAATGAAAAGACGCTAAACTGAAGAATGAACACACACGTCTGAACCATGTACACACACACACAATAACCACACACACCATAAATATGCACATCCAAATCACACACACGTGCCCACGCGTTCTGATATCACAAATAGTGAAAAGACGCTAAACTAAAGAACAAACACATACACACGCCTAAACCATGTACACACACACGCTACTACCACACACCATACATATGCACATCCAAACAACACACATGTGCCCATGCGTTCTGATATCACTAATTGTGAAAAGACGCTAAACTAAAGAACGAACACACACACACACCATACATATGCACATCCAAACAACACACGTGTGCGCGCGTTCTAATATCACTAATAGTGAAAAGACGCTAAACTAAGGAACGAACACACACATACCTAAACCATGTACACACACACACAATAACCACACACACACACACACCATACATGCACATCCAAGCCACACACATGTGTGCGCGTTCTAATATCACTAATAGTGAAAACACGCTAAACTAATGAACAAACACACACACACGCCTAAACCATGTACACACACACACAATAACCACACACACACACCATACATATCCAAACCACACACACTCGCACGCGCGTGTTCTAATATCAATAACAGTGAAAAGAAGCTAAACTAAAGAACGAACACAAACACACCTAAACCATGTACATACACTACAACCACACACACACACAAGACACACCATACATATGCACATCCAAACCACACACACATCCCTACTGCCCCCCACAGTTAGAGGAAGGTGTGACAGCAGCACGTACCTTTCTTGACCCGGGGTCTGTCGGGAGAGGAGGGGGGGGACAGACTGCGACAGGAGTCTGCTGCTGTAGGGAGGATGGTGGAGGGCAGCACTGGACTGGAGGGGGTGAACACAGACTCTGAAACACACACACACACACATATATATATTTCCCTTTCAGTTACTTGTCTTGCACGCAACTTTTCATTTCTACTTTATTGATGCATATGTTTACTTAATTTATTTGATATCTTTTGTCCATTGTTTACACACACACATACATACACAAATAAACACACACACACACACCCACATCATATGCACTTTCCTTTCAGTTACTTGCTTTACATGTAACTTTCATTTTTACTTTTATCTATTGATGTACATGTTTACTTTTTTTTTGTCCAATGTTTACAAACACACACACACAAATTAAATGCACTTTCCTTTCAATTACTTGCTTTGGACATAACTGTCATTTTTACTTTTATGTATTGATGTATTTGTGGTATCTTTTTTGTCAATTGTTTACACACACACACAAACACACACATCTAAATATACCTTCATACTTTTAAGAGTTTTGTAGGCTATTGAGGCCTGACCAGAGTGTTTGGTCTATGCACAGGTAAGACATTTTTGTTGTTGTTGTTCATTCGTTTATTTTGTTTTTGTTTTTGATTTTACAGGCAGATGTGGTGTAGTGTATATGGATGTGAAACTGAGAGACTGCTAAAGAGAGGGTGAGATAGAAAGTGAGAGTGGGTGAGAGACAGACAGACAGACGCACACACATGCACATGTAGATCACAGAGACAGACAAAAGGGTTGGCTGATAGATCCCGAGAGAGAATGCACATGCAGATCGTGGAGACAGGCAAACAGGCAGACAGACAGACAGAGAGGCAGAGAGACACAACAGCGGCAATAACAGTCCTCCTAAGCCGCACAGTACGGGACACAGGAAGCCCATCATTAGTAGTGTACCTCACACACCTATCGACCCCTCGGGGTCGCCAATAAGTGCCAGGCCCACAAGACATACCAACAACAACAAAAAACCCAGCAACAACAAAAAAACCTGTACGGACAAACAACGGCTGACGTGGTGAGAGAGGTGGCGGGGTGGTGGGGGTGGGGAATGGCGGGGGGTGAAGCGTGGTGGAAACAGGATAAAGAGCGGGGGGGTGGGGGGGGGTGAACAGTGATCGAGGGTGCGTGTGCAAGATGGAGGATTTGTTGGTGGGGGAAGGGTGTTGAAAGGTTGACTGTATCATCACTCAACTGCTACACTGTCTTGTTCGCACCCCCCACCCCCCACACAGAGTGCGTCACTTCTTTGTTTATCTATTTTCAAACATCAGACCAGCACAAGCTTGTCTTACTTTTCGTTCGTATGTCAGGTATGCGTGGTGCATTGTTTACATGTTAAAAAAAAAAAATGTTTATATCACCACCACCACCAACAAAGTCCAACTAGAGTGATGATGGATGGGGTATAGGGAGGCCAAGGCGGAGAGGGCGGGCAGTTTTGGAGTTTGAGGAAAGGCGTGGGGTGGTGGTAGGGAGGGAGGGTGGCGGGGGTGTCAGAAGCCGCAGGCTGCACATCAGGTGGAAGTGGGCAATTATCGGTGAGCGGTGTGTGGTGCAGTGTCGGTTCAGTGTACCTCCCCCCCTCACCGTCCCACCTCGCCCCCCCCCCCAACCCCTCCCCCTCCTTCCAAAAGGGCAGAGGAAGCCGGGAGCGACAGGGGTCTGTGTCAGTGTCACTGCTCTCTACCTCCCTTGTCTCCTGACACCCGACCTCAACCCCGTCACCTCTGTCGTCACCCCCAACCCCGGGGCCACCGGAAGGCGGGGTTACCGGAACAAAATAATAACACACACAGGGGAGGGGAGGGGGGGAGGAAGAGAGACAGACAGGCAGAGACTCGTGATTTATTCACCTAAGGCTACAGCCCCACAGGGGGGGCAATAACAGAATCTTACATGTCATTGTAACTGCTGATGTAAAGAGCGCAGTTTCTCGCAGCAGACTGTTTGTACACCAAAACGTTCAAGTGTGTCTCTCAGAAGAGAGAGAGAGAGAGAGAGAGAGAGAGAGAGAGAGAGAGAGAGAACTATTCGTTCTACGATTATGTTACTGCGCGCTGACGCATGTTTTTGTGTCCGTACGTGTATGAGGTGTGTTCATCTGCTGGATAAATTATCAGGTTCATGACAATTTCTGTTAACAGCTCTGGGTCATTTCTTTTCTTCGTTCCCCCCCCCCCCCCCCCCCCCCCCCTTTTCTTTTTCTTTTTGTCGTTTTTGTTTTTGCTTTTTGTTGTTGTGTTGTTTTGTTCTGTTTTAGTTCCCGCACGTGCGCCCAAAGGAAAATTGTTGTCGTTGTTGTTCTTGTTGCTGCTGCTTCTGCTGCAAGTATTGTTGGATGAGTGTGGGAGGGGAGCGGGAGGGAGTTGAAATGAGCTGTACGACTGAAAACACATCAACAAATAACAGGGGGAAAAGAAGAAGAAAAAAATTTCTAAATGGCCAATCCAAGCCACAGAAGACACTCAGCAGCGGAGGAATGGCATCAGCACCAATCTGCCGACTAACACGCACGCAAGGCGACAACGACCCTGTCGACTTCCAATGTCTTTGAGAGCTCATCTCACTTTGCACCTGCCTCTTTGTAGTCCCCCCCCCCCCCCCCCCCCACTAATCAGCCAGTGGCAGTATTAATGTCTCCACTTAACCCCTCCCTGTCCGACTCTCATTAATTACCCATCTACCGTGTCGCTAATCGATCCCTCCTCATTAACAAGGCCCATGTTTCCAATGTTTCTCCTCCCCCCCAAGTCCAATTAACAGTGCACTGGGGAAGGGGTGGGGATGAGGGTGGCGGGGGTGAGTGGCGACAATCCGAGGGGTTTTCAGCACCTCCTGCTCCTCTCCCCTGCCCCTACTCGCATCACACCTCGTCACAGGGTGACAACCAGTGCTAAGTGAGTGGTGAATCGCTGCTTTTGTTCTTTTGTTCTTGGTCAGCTTAAAAATAGAGCTGACGCCACTGTGGGCCTTAGCTTTCTTACCCCCACCCCCCCCCACCCACCCCCCTCATTAAGCCAGGTATTCATGAAATTAATTGCGAGAGTATAACCGTGACTACTGTAAACTCGGTTTAGTTCAAAATAAGATTTAAAGCATTTTTTATGTATTTCGTGTGTACATACTGAATGACTCGTGATTCTCGTGCACTGTTCATGCTTTGCATCACAAATGATATTAGAGATAATGAAGTAATCTGTATTCTTCGTGGCCCTGCCAACCGAGAGGACCAGTCTCAGGTGAACGTGACTGACGGCAGCACGAACTTTGGGTAAAGAGTATCCCAAATACACAGCGATCCGAGCCATCTGTCTTTAAGAAAAACAAGGTGGGGGTTGGGGATGGGGGTGCGCGGGGGGAGTTATTACTCCAGACTTAAGTGTGGCGCTGACAAAGTGAAGGTGAGCAGGACTGAAGAAAAAAACAACAACAACAACAACAACAAAAAAAAACCCCAAAAAACAAAAAAAAACTGCAGCCCGAAGTGTGTGGAAAGAACAGGTACGAGGACTTTGCTAGACGTAACTTCTTGCCCCCGCCTCGTTGGTTAGTTGGTAAAAATCAGGTTTGACGTCCATACCCACGTCAGGTGATATGGCCGACGGGGAGATAATCATCGCAGCAAAATGGGGGGAAGGTGGAAGATCTATCTGTATCTACACTGATACCTCCAGAACAACCAAACGTCAAGATGGTGCAGCGAAAAATGTCGTTTTATGTCAGGTGTCTATAGTTCGAACTCACAACTTTTTTTGACGACGACGATCACACAACTTCTTTGATGACGATCTCGCGCTCAACCTGTGTTGTGGACCCTCCCTCCCTCGAAAACAGCTAAGTTGAGAGTATGTCTGCATCGACCTTTAGGGGTGCCAGCCAAATGGTCGGTAAATTCAACCCTGCGATTTATCAACCAGCTGAGAGACGGGCGTAGTTGGTTTGAGCACCGTACTTACAATCCTAGTGTCCGGGGATCGAATCCCGACTGTGTCTGGTAGTGTTATGTGTGGAGATTTTTTTTGTTTTTTTTGTTTCCGATCTCGCATGTCAATACATGTATGCAGACCTGCTCGTGACTGAACCCTCCTCTTGAGTATATAAATTCTGCGCATCGAATTATCATGTTAAATATCCAGTAAACCAAGTAAGAAGTGTTCGATGGGTTGTGGAAACACGAACATACGCAGCTTGCACAACTCCAAAAATGGAGTGTGGCTGCCAAACTCGCTCACATACGTGCACGCCAGACTAAGAACAGTGAAGCCTGTTGAAATATTCCGTGTCATTCTTTGATACTGGGGCGTTATTCACTGTTCCAAGAGAGACGGTGGGGGGGGGGGGGGGGGGGGGCAGGGGATAGGAGAAATCTACGGGTGAGAGAGGCAGGAATAAAACACAGCCACATACAAACAGACGACACGCGCACACGAATACTCAACACATGCACACACACCAAAGAACACGCTCACAAACACAAACACCCACACGAAACAGACAGCAATCCCCTTCTGTTGTGATGGGATTAATAATCGGTCATCCCATAGCATTCGTCTCCGACCTTGACCCAGTTCTGGGGAACGGATGACGTAAAGAGCCAGAGAACAGCAGGGTTTGCAATTTCCTGAGCCTCTATTATCCCTGACTTCTCACTGAACTCAAGATTCTTTTACACACACACACACACACACACACACAAGCACGCACGCGCACACACACAAAGCACGCACACGCACACACACACACAAGCACGCACAAACACACACACCACTTTAACACAGTCACTAAACAATGCAAAGAACATATTGTAAAGAACAGACAGTGGGAGAGAAAAGGGGGAGAATAGAGCGGTAGAGAGAGAGGGGGTAACAGAAACACAGAGAGAGAGACAGACAGACAGACAGACGGACGAAACAAGGAGGCGGAAAGTCGGACAGAACACACCAAACATCACAGACACACAAGCGAAATGACAGAAAACAGGGGAGAATATGGATCCTCCCTCCCTCCCTTGAAAATACTCCGAGTGGAGAGTATGTCTGCATCGACTGCAACAAGTGTGTGCTAAATGTCTGCCGTACTGTGGTAAAAAATATCATCGGCAGCATTCCAGTGACATTAAAAAGGTACTAAGAAAGAATGAGAGGGTCCAGATGACTAACACACACATACACAACATTATATATATGTGTGTGTGTGTGTGTGTGTGTGTGTGTGTGTGTGTGTGTGTGTGAATGAGTGAGTGAGTGAGTGAGTGAGTGAGTGAGTGAGTGAGTGAGTGAGTGAGTGTGTGTGTGTGTGTGTGTGTGTGTGTGTGTGTGTGTGTGTGTGTGTGTAAAATCCTGTGTGTGTTAGCATATGGCTTACAGTAAAAACAACAACAACAAAAACAATGTTCGGCCAATTAAAAAATGAAATGTTTATTCATTCGCACAATCAATAAAGCCCAAGTTGAAGACGTCTGCACCTTGTTTCAAAGAAAAGAACTTTCAAAGCAGGGTAAGAAAAAATCATAAAGTGAAAAGGGGGTTGAGGTAGGGATGGGGGAAGGGAATCTGAAAAAGGAAAAAACAAACAAAAAAACCCCGTGTATCGTATTTTGGAAGAAATCTGATGACAAGGAATATTGCACAAACTACCTGCCAGAGGAATCTTCACGAAATCAATAATTTTGCGTGCACGGTCAAAGCAAAAAACTCTTTGACTGCGTCAGCGTGTTTCTTCTGTGTTTTTTTTTCTTCTTTTAGTTTTAATTATACAGTTTTATTCATTCTTTCTTTTAACAATATATTTCCCCTTCAGATATCTGAATCTAAAAAATTCTTTGACAACCCAAGAGAGAGAGACAGAGGAGTGTGTGTGTGTGTGTGTGTGTGTGTGTGTGTGTGTGTGTGTGTGTGTGTATACATTTGTATTTGTATTTTTTATCACAACAGATTTCTTAGTGTGAAATTCGGGCTGCTCTCCCCAGGGATAGCGTGTCGCTACACTACAG
This sequence comes from Babylonia areolata, assembly GCF_041734735.1. Taxonomy (NCBI): domain Eukaryota; kingdom Metazoa; phylum Mollusca; class Gastropoda; order Neogastropoda; family Buccinidae; genus Babylonia; species Babylonia areolata. The sequence continues at coordinate 27,058,895 of NC_134882.1, read as the reverse complement.
CGTCACCCATCTTTTTGTATTTTTTCCTGTGTGCAGTTTTATTTGTTTTTCCTATCGAAGTGGCTTTTTCTACAGAATTTTGCCAGGAACAACCCTTTTGTTGCCGTGGGTTCTTTTACGTGCGCTAAGTGCATCTTGCACGCGGGACCTCGGTTTATTGTCTCATCCGAATAACTAGCGTCCAGACCACCACTCATGGTCTAGTGGAGGGGGGGGGGGGGAAATATCGGTGGCTGAGCCATGATTTGGACTAGCGCGCTCTGATTCTCTTGCTTCCTAGGCGGACGTGTTACCTCTAGGCCATCACTCCACATGTGTGTGTGTGTGTGTGTGTGTGTGTTGTGTGTACTCACCAGGCCTCATGGCGACGTGTGTGGCAGAACTGAAGTGGGCGGGGAGGGGCTGGTGTGCGGGCGGAGGCTGACAGAAAGGCGACAAGAAGCTGCCCATGCCAAAGGCTGCAACACGACCGCCATCATCATCACCACTCAGCCACAGTCATCAATATGATTATCATCGTCACCATCATCATCATTCAATGAGTTACCACCATGGTAATCATCTTCGTCATCATCATCATTCAATAAGTCACTACTACGGTATTCAACATCGTCATCATCACCATCATTCAATCACAGTCATCACTGTTATTATCTTCATCATCATTACCCAGTCATAGCGCTGTGGTTATCATTGTCGCCGTCATCATTACTACCACCACCATCCTCACAATAAGGACTGTCATCATCATAGTCTTCATCCAAATGGAAACGCTCTCTGGCAACTTTCTGTTTATCTCTCCCTCTCTCAATACCCAAATATATATACATATGGAGACAGAGAAAGAGACAGACGACGACGACGACCAGACAAGCAAACACACAGCACAATGAGACAGACGGGTGTTCCCGTTCATACACCACGCCACAAGAAGACAAAGCCCAGAGCGAATAACAAACATAATACACTCACATTGCAACCGGATCTTGACATCGTCAGAAGCGCTGTCCAAGTCCGATACACCACTGTCTGCGGGACTGGGGGGTAAGGAGGCTGTAAGACACAAACACACATATATACATACACAATATCCATTTAATTATCTTTGTTGCTCATGCCCAAACGATTACAGTCACATCAGGGCTGAAAAACTAAAAACAAAAACAAAAACAAACAAAAAAACAAAAACTAAAAAAAAACAAAAAAAAAACAACTCACGAAACAAACAGATAAATGAAAAACTAAAAGCTTTGACCACTGGGCAGTTGCAAGTGTGGAATAAACACTGATAAAAAAATTAAAAAAACATAGTATGACGGGCGCAACAGCCCAGAGGTTAAAGCCTTGAACTTTCTTATCAATGTGAGGGTCCTGGGTTCGAAACCTGGTCAAGGCGCCTGGTGGGTAAACGATGGATTTTTTTTTTTTTTTTTTTTTTGGTGCCCCTTCAGGTCAACAAAAATACACGTGTGTGTGCTTATACAAAAGTTCAAACGCGCTCTTTAAAAATGCCATAGTCTCTGTCAGCGTTCAGCGGGTTATGGAAATGAGCACAGGCACACCCCACAAAAACGAAGTATGACTGCCTACATGATGGGTGAATATGCCATCGCGTACATACGAATGAACGAGGGTGTGGAGAAGGAAGAGTGATGAAGGAAGAAGGAAGAAGAGGAAGACGAAAAAAAAAAAGGGGAAGACGAACAACAAACATGATCCATCACTTGAGACAAAACATCAAAAATCATACATGAAGATAAAATCAACATCCCAGTCAAAGCATTATGATGAGGATGGATAAGTAGGGAACTTGAATGTGTGTAGGTTGGGGGGGGGGGGGAGACAGATATATCTATTTGAGAACAGAATTTTCTCTGTCTCTCTCACACACAAACACAGAGATCATTTCCCGGCCAGAAGCATGCAATTGAAACAAACAGACTGACATAGCACAAGGTGAGGAGAGGACGGAAAAAAAGGGGGGGATTTGTGTTCCGAAAGTAGCAGCTGCAGCTTGTGTTCTACAAAGATCGTGTTTGCAGCGGAAGGGTATCTTCTTTTTGTTCTTCCTTCCTTGCCCCCCCCTTCTTTTCTTCCAATGTTTAATCTTTTTTTTGTGTGTGTGTGTGTGTTTTGTTGTTTGTTTTTTTCCTCTTTTCTCTTTTCCTTTGAGACCGTGAGGTATTATTTCAGTGCAGTGACGTCTGCCTCTCGTACAGATCCACAATTGCTCCCCCCCCCCCACCCCGACCCCCCACAACTCACTGACACAAAACGCAATTAACTTGTCACAGGTGCACACGTTCCACGTCTCAACTCTCTCCAAGTGGGAAATGAGAACACACACACACACACACACAGCTAACCGTCTGGGATACAAGTGCATGGATAACACACACACACACACACACTCACGCACACACATACAGAATTCACGTATTCGAGTTTAATATCATTTGCCCCCAAAAATAGTACACTGGGGTTAAAAATAAGTTACATTAAAAGCCAACCAGGCTATTTATTTGTCTATTTAGTCGTGTATGCGCATGTTCTTTCAACTATATATCTATCTGTGCGTGCATTTATTTATTGATTGATCCATTCACCTCCAAAGGGAAAGCAATCGTGGTGCAGCTAATGAAGACACTCTTTATATCTTGTATTTTCGAAATCCCACGGACACGAAGCCCCCCCCCCCCCCCCCCCCTACACACACACAACCCCTCACCCATCCCCAAACCACCCTTTCCCCACTAGGGGAAAACGACAGCCTTCAAATTGGTGGAGGCATGACTTGAAATAAGATGATTAATGTAAGGTGGAAGAAGAAGGAAGCCTTCTGGTTTCTTGGGAAAGGGGGACCGGTGGCGGAGGGAGGCTATGGCGACTGGGGGGATGGTTGGTGGGAGGTGGGGGTGGGGAGTCGGTAGTGAGGACAGGTTGTGAATCACTGAACCGTGACTACGTCATGTGTGGCTGAGCGCGCGCGCGCGCACGCACACACACACACACATACATCCTTCCTCACGACTCGCTCCCTCCATGGTTCCGCTAGACGTCCGGGTTCTTCTCACCTTCTTCTGATTGATTTGGACATCCCCCGCACCCACCTCAGGGTCTCCTCCCCTACCCCGGCCGCCTTCACCTGGTGACGTGTCACAGCCATAAACGCCCCGCCCCCCTTACCCTCCGCTTAAGCACGCCTCTTCCGCTTTTCAAGTAAGTTACGCCTCTCATGATATTTCGGATTCAATTTTCTTCGTAAACAGCTTTCAAACTAGAGTCACACTGGCTTTGACACATTGCTCATTCAGTGGTTCACGGAAAGGTGGTTTATTTTTAAAGACAGAATCTTAACAACAACCGGAAACACAAGACAGGGTGGGAACGTGTGTGTGTGTGTGACGCAGAGGAGAGGGGGGAGGGCTATTTTGAATGAAAAGCTAAGCATTATTTATCGTTTACCCTTGCTCACACACACTCACAGTTTTCCAAACACGTGTCTGTTCGCACGTCCGCATACTCGTGCAATAAAGGTCGCATGTATGTATGTGTGCGTGCCTTAAATCTGATTGAATGACACAGGAAAGGGATGATGAGCGCCCATGGCAGTCGTCAGTCGGCTCTACCTTGGTAGGCAGCCTGTTGTGCAAATGACCCCGTGTTTGTAAAGCGCTTGCAGCTTGGTCTCCAACCGAGGAAGGGCGCTATGTAAGTATCCATATCAATCATTCATTCACTCACACCGTGCACACAGAGCAAGGAAAATATATCTCATGGATGTCTGTTTTGCAAACCAATGAGAAGAGGAGGCTGAGAGAGAGAGAGAGAGAGAGAGAGAGAGAGAGGGGGGGAGCAAGCACACAAACACACAAAGCAGACGGACACCCAAAGTGCTGATGGGTGTAACAGTGAGACCATATCAGACCAGCCAAGAACCAAGGGCATCAGAGACACTCAGAGAATCCTACAAACAGCGGATAATTGGGTTTCAATCATGACGAACATGACGAAAAGAGCACCACAAAATGATCAATAAAATCTGAACAAACGGGAATTTCTCTGACAAAAATATCAGTTTCGCTGCTCCAGATAACACTGGTCTATAAGATCTCTCTCTCTCTCTCTCTCTTTCTCTTGTCCTTAAAAATAGGATACCTGCAGTGTATGATCAATTTTATTTACGATAATTTTCGATTTTGTTTTGGAAAGCGATTTATACTGGTCACGAATATCCATCTTGAAGCCGATTCATACCACAGAGACACACACGCAAGTTCATGACCCCACAATAGCTAATCTTGCAGTCCCAATTAACAATTTGGATTTGGATTTCTCATCGTATAGTAAAACCAAAATGAATGTTATGAAACCAGAAAAAAAATCACGATTTTCACAACCCAAGTTACTTCTGTATTTTGAGCATGAGCGTATTTGCTTCTTTTTCATCACTCACAAACTGACTCTTTTTAACGATGAAGATCCTTTTTAACGATGAAGACTATATTATCTATAACGATGAGTGAAGTTTTGAGGCGAGCAGCATGCCAAGGCTAGCTACGCACCCTGGTGGGGCTGGAAAGGGTGGTCAGAGGACAGCAGGCCGTGCAGGAAGGCTCGGGACTCAGCACTGGTGGAGGAGGGGCTGTCCATGTTAAGCAGGACCTCGGCTGCCGCCTGCCGCCCATGCTCATGATGCTGATGCTTCTGCTGCTGCTGCTCGCAGGCGTCCACTGCAACACAGCATGGGACACGGCCTTAAGTGTGAGGGGCAACACGCTTCTTTAAGGCATCAGAGCTGAACAGGGCATCAGAGCCTACAGGGTTAAGTGGGCAACGTGACTCAATGGGAGCAACTCAGCTTTCAACAAGAGACAACTTAACTCAATGGGGGCAACTCGGCCTTCAACAAGAGGCAACTTAACTCAATGGGGGCAACTCAGCCTTCAACAAGAGGCAACTTAACTCAAAGGGGGCAACTCGGCCTTCAACAAGAGGCAACTTAACTCAAAGGGGGCAACTCGGCCTTCAACAAGAGGCAACTTAACTCAACGGGGGCAACTCAGCCTTCAACAAGAGGCAACTTAACTCAACGGGGGCAACTCAGCCTTCAACAAGAGGCATCTTAACTCAACGGGGGCAACTCAGCCTTCAACAAGAGGCATCTTAACTCAATGGGCTCAGCCTTCAACAAGAGGCAGCTCAACTCAATGGGGAAAAGGGCCTGCAGGGGGCAACTCAGTTTTCTGCACAAAGCAACATTCTGAACAGGGCAAGGCAACAAAACGTTGTGGGGCACCGTGCCTCACAGTCTGCTGTATGGGACAACAACTCAACCTGCAGAACGGGGCAACTCAGCCTGCAGTATAGGGCAACTCAACTCAGAGGCTGATGGGGGCAACTCAGCTCAACGGGACAACTCAGCCTGCAGTATTTGGGCAACTCAACTCAGAGGCTGATGGGGGCAACTCAGCTCAACGGGACAACTCAGCCTGCAGTATAGGGCAACTCAACTCAGAGGCTGATGGGGGCAACTCAGCTCAACGGGACAACTCAGCCTGCAGTATTTGGGCAACTCAACTCAGAGGCTGATGGGGGCAACTCAGCTCAACGGGACAACTCAGCCTGCAGTATTTGGGCAACTCAACTCAGAGGCTGATGGGGGCAACTCAGCTCAACGGGACAACTCAGCCTGCAGTATAGGGCAACTCAACTCAGAGGCTGATGGGGGCAACTCAGCTCAACGGGACAACTCAGCCTGCAGTATTTGGGCAACTCAACTCAGAGGCTGATGGGGGCAACTCAGCTCAACGGGACAACTCAGCCTGCAGTATAGGGCAACTCAACTCAGAGGCTGATGGGGGCAACTCAGCTCAACGGGACAACTCAGCCTGCAGTATAGGGCAACTCAACTCAGAGGCTGATGGGGGCAACTCAGCTCAACGGGACAACTCAGCCTGCAGTATAGGGCAACTCAACTCAGAGGCTGATGGGGGCAACTCAGCTCAACGGGACAACTCAGTCTGCAGTTTAGGGCAACTCAACTCAGAGGCTGATGGGGGCAACTCAGCTCAACGGGACAACTCAGTCTGCAGTATAGGGCAACTCAACTCAGAGGCTGATGGGGGCAACTCAGCTCAACGGGACAACTCAGTCTGCAGTTTAGGGCAACTCAACTCAGAGGCTGATGGGGGCAACTCAGCTCAACGGGACAACTCAGTCTGCAGTTTAGGGCAACTCAACTCAGAGGCTGATGGGGGCAACTCAGCTCAACGGGACAACTCAGCCTGCAGTCACGGGTTGGGGCAACCCAGCTCAGTGGGGCAAATCTTTCTTGAGCGAGGGGCAACATACCCAAACTACCTTCTGTGAAGGCAGTCTTAGCACAGGGCATCCAGGCTTTCAGAAATTCAAATCATGTTGCCTCTAATGTCACAGTTATAATTTTGCTTTTTGGCACAGCCGAAGACGATGACCACCATGTCAGGGCCGCAAAACAACAAGAATGAAAAGAAAAGAAAAAATCAAAAAGAAAAACATCTTATACTGAAGGATCTTCCGGACAAAAAGCAAGGCTAAGGCCAGCCACAGCAGGAGCTGCTCAGGCGTGAAAAAAAGGTAATCAACAGAACTCTTGGAGACATGCAAAACAGTCAGCGCTGAAGGCATATGCTAATCCCCGTTCTCTCATCTCCATAATTTCTGTAGCACTTGACTGGGTCTGAAGGCCTGACGAGCGTGTGTGTGTGTGTGTGTGTGTGTGTGTGTGTGTGTGTGTGTTGACGCGTTCTTGAAACTGAAACTATAGATTGAAAAATAAAATAATTTTCAAACAACCCAGCAAATTAACGAAAGTTTAAGCTATATTTGCAAACAGTTCTCTTCCCTGATTGCCTTTTTAGCTGACTGCATTCTTTAAGTTTTATAAATCTTCGGCAAATGTTGGCGTATATCATTACTGGTTAGTGTTAACAACGGTAACTAATGAAAGTAATGGGATGTACAGGGATGTACATACTGCTAACACAATAGACAGTAAGATGAACACGTGGTTATCTGGATCTTCATAATCCCCCTAGCCCCCACATCTCTCTCTCTCTCTCTCTCTCTCTCTCTCTCTCTCTCCCATTACCATAATAATTATATTATGAAGACAACATAATATATTATAAAGACACTCATCCTATCTCAACACATAGGATGAATTTAAAGAATCATCCAATGTGGACACATGATTGAAGTTGTCTTTTTCTTTTCCCTTAGAAAACAAGCACAAGACATAATATCTGTATTTCCGGAATGAATAACTAAATATAAACTTAGAATAATTTCCAAAGCGTACAGTTCACACGCGACTAGAGGAAATTCCCCAGGTATAAAAACACATTTGACTAAAGGGATTTCTCCAGAATCAACAGATTATGTTTGAAAGGATTTCTCCTGAAACACACACACACACACACACGCACGCACACGCACGCGCGCACGCACACACACACAATCATACAAAGGGAATTCTTACAATCAATACCACCATGACTAACAGGAAGTCTCCACACTGATGACCAATCGTATGAGAGCAGAGAGGGGGGGAGTGGGGGGGGGGGTGCAGGTGGTGAGGTGAGGAAGTTTTGGAAAAAAAAAAAACAACCACCTTCACATGACTTCCCGGTAGCTCCACCTTTCTTCTTCTTTTTTCCAGTTGTGAGTCAGTCATGCAGTCAGTGTGTGGACACAAGGGGAATAACGGGGGGTGGGGGGGAGGGGGTTGGGGGGGGGGGGGTTGTACTGAACCGGACAGACGGCTTAACTTTTCATACGGTTCAGTGGTCACAAAGCAAGCCTTTTTAGTATTATTATCACTTTTGTATATTCTTTACAAAATACCTTCTCGTCACAGCATGTATATTTCTTTGCTGACACAGAGATGATGTACATACATGGTGAGACGATGGAGACGATGTGTCGTATTTATACACAAACACAAAACGTTCACAAACGCACGCACACAAGCATACACACGCGCGCGCACTGTATTTTCCTTTTTGGGGGGAGGGGGTGGGGGTGGGGGCTCTTCGCTATGTGTCTGCAATGTTTTTATTTGTTTTTAATGTGAAAAAATAATCATGTTTAACCCAAACACGCACGCGCGCACGTTTTCCCTTTTTTGGGGGGGTGGGGGTGGGGGGGTGGGGGTCTTCTCTATGTGTTTGCAATGTTGTTGTTTTTTTTTTTTTTTTTTTTTACTTGTTTTTTGTGTGAATAAAATCATGTTTAAACCAAACACGCACGCACGCACGCATGCACACAGCGGGCGGATGCGACACAGCTTCAGGAAGTACGTCAAGCAGACAGTAATTGATCTTAAAGAGATTCGTCGGGAAATGATGTCAAAATTACTTCCTGTTGAGAGATGAAAAGTTCACCCACTCTCTTGTCCATGACCTGTCCTGTTGTTTATAGCATGTGCCCTGTTATTTATGACGTTGATGGTGCTGATGATGGTTCTGGTTGCAAATCGAATTTGCAACATGCCTAATTTACCCAAGCTATTTAATTTTTTTCTCTACCAATCTGTGTGTGCGTGTGCGAATCCAAAGTGCGTGCGTATGTGTGTATGTTTGCGTGCGTTCCCTAACTCACTCCCTCTGTGTGTGTGTGTGTGTGTGTGTGTGTGTGTTGTGTAACACACACCATGAGCGAGCGTCACCAGCTTGAGGAAGTGCGTCAGACGACCAGGAAAACGAGAGAGGAAACCGGGGTACAAGGGGTGGGGGAGGGTGAAGGAGGTCTGTGGGGTAACAATCGGTAACAAGGAAAAACTCACAAACACAGCCGAGAGAAGTGGGGTTGGGGGGGGGGGGGAGGGAGGCAGGCATGTGTCAAAAGGAAGTCTATACAGAACCAAAAGAAAAGTCACCGCACAAATAGTTCTACTTTCAAAACGAAGGATAAAATGCACACAACACACACACACACACCGAGTAGGTATAGCACACGCACACACACACACACAGAGCGCACCACACAAAAAAAAACAACGAAACATAGCACACGCACATAAATTATACATTCATGCTCGTGTGTGCACACACACATATGTGACAGAGGGTGAGAGACGGGGTTTGGGGGGACGAAGGAGGGCAATACAGATACATGGAGAACTGGCACACTGAAATCACACACCGGCATAAACCTCCGCCCCCCCTCCTTCCCTCCAACCCACACAACTGACGCAAAACAGGGTCGACAACCTGTGAGGAAAAGACTTGGCTGACGTTCGAAGAACAGAAAAATAGTGCAAATCATGGATGACAACTCTGACTCGCGCGCGCAGAGAGAGAGAGAGAGAGAGAGAGAGAGATTGATTTATGTGCAAGTTCGACATGCCATTTGAAGTGTATCACGCTCAAGATATTATGGTGTTCTGGTCATACGCATCCGGGGTTTGAAGAACACATTGAAAAAGAGAACGTTAATTTGAAGTCGGCACAAAACAGCAAAAACTCGTGAACGAAGTAGGGGACGGAGAGACAGTGAGGGGGACCGAGGGAGAGGGGGGGGGGGCAAAAGAAAGATAAGACAGGAGAGAGAGAGAGAGAAGATTTTTCACGAACAGCTTTCTCTCTCTCTCTCATGTTCCTTGCTTCAGGATCACAATCATTTTGACCACAGAAACAGCACCATGTTCAGTGACAGGAGACATTTATAACTGCTCGCCTTCCCCTCACTTGCATGCTCTGTGTTCTCGCCGAAACCACCTCTACAAGTCGAACACCCTCCCCTCCCCACCCCCACCCAACACCTTACTGTCTCACCTCTGACACAACCCCCCTTCTCCGAACACCTGATCAGAGCCCACCAAATCACTTCCTTCCCCCCAACACCTTACGAAAACCGAGCAGTAGTGGGACGGGGATTGGGTCGGCCCAGGGCCATCATACAAACACAGGGGGGAGGGGGGGGAGACGTATCAAGTTGTTTTTTTGTTTTGTTTTTTTTGGGGGGCGCTTGTTCTAAACAGCGCTCAGTGCTCCTGTTGATGCGCGCGCGCACGAACGCACACACACTGAATAGATCATGAATGTATTCAATATGTTGCCGCTGGTGAGCTAAATCGGGCCACCAACTGACAACATATGTGAACGAATGGGAAGTGGTGGGTGGGTGGGTTAGATGTTTATGCTAGGTCAGGCTTCTCTCTACCACCACCACCCAAAACGGGCAGAGGGCCAAGAAAATGTGTCGCACCCCCCCCCCCCCCCCCCCCACACACCCCCCTCGCATGACAACGAGGCGCAGATAATCAGAACTGGTTCAACAAGGTTCACTCACAAACCGCTTATCGGGGCTTGCCCGCCCCCCCCCCCCCCCCTCACACACACACACACACACACTTCCTCTCCCACACCCCCGTCACCACCTCACTGCCTCAGGGTGCCCTGGCTGCCGATCCTTACCACCACAGAGGCCGGCCTTGTTGCCACAAGTATTGTCGCCCTACATGGATCGTCGTCGGCGACAATACGTGCAGCCCTCACTGCACGTAATTATTGTCGCCCCTCTGCACTGTTGTTGTTTAAGTGTGGGTGTGGGTGTGTTCGTGTACGCACGCGTACTCACACGCATACACACACACCAAAAACACCCGCACACATTATACCCCCACCTCTCCCACCACACACCCCTTTATACATAAACACGAATGTACTCTCGAACACACACACATACACACACACGAAATACACGCGCACGCGCACACTCACTGAAACAAGCACACAGCAATATCATACGCACGTGCGCATACAAACACACCACCAACAGCACCAGTGCAGAGGGGCGACAACAGGTGCAGTGAGGGCTGCACGTACTGTCGTTGTCGCCGGCGACGATCCATGAAGGGGGCGACAATACAAGCCGCCACAGGCCAGTGTCTCCAGCGATCTTGGCCCGGGCCCAAGCCGCGTGGGACCTCTCCGCTGCCTACTTTACCAGTAGGCCCTCACTTTACGGGGCCCTCACCTTTCTTCTTCAGGAAATGCACAACCAGCCCCGCGTACAGCTTGCTCCAGTTCCTCTTCCTTCACTCACCTACTTCTTTTGTGGCCGCGGCCACCCCTGTGAAGAGGCCCTTTCCGGGATCCGGGACTTTGTGGTAGGGTGGGGGGGAGGAGTCGGGGCAGGTTTCAACGTGTCGGGTTAGTTATGTTGTGTCACCACCGCCATTCGTTCCATTGGGGTTGGGGCAGGACAGAGGAAACTGTGTGTGTGTGTGTGTGTTTGTGCGTGCGCGCGCGCGTATAAGTGTGTGTGCGTATGTGTGAGAGCGAGTTGTTTTTTTTATGTTCTGCAAACAGGAAACAAACGAAGATTTGAAATACGACCGACCATTAACGCTCTCAGCCACCCACGCCTTCAGGCCAACAGATATACATGAAAAGGATCTACTGTGGCGATCTCCTCCTGCCACACCTTTTCCAGCCATCATGACAACCACCCTCTTCACAGACCATACATCACACCGTGTGACACCCATTCAAACGTCACTGCTTTTTTTTTTTTTTTTTTTTCAAAACATATCAAACAGCTTCATCGCTTTCTTCATAATATATCAACCAGTCAACTTCATTGTTTTCTTCATGACCTATGAACCAGTCAGTGTTATTGTTTAACACACACACACACACACACGCGCGCGCGCGTACACACACACACACACACACACACAAACGTTAAAAAAAAAAAACACTATAAACCAGTATACCAAATGTTATCGAGAGAAATTTTCGGTCATATCCCCTGGGGGGCTTCGTCAGAGTGGTTAGGAAACGTGGCGTGTGTAGGTGTGTAGGTTATACACATCACAATCGCTGCACACGTCAGTCAGTATGACAAACATGTGTCATGTCATTTTGTCTGGCGCTGACATACCGATACGTCACGACATTTACGTATCACAGTGCGTATTCTCAGGCACGTAACACCGAAAATGAAAAAAAAACCCAACAAACAACGTTTTTCGTTTTATTTGTAAACATGAGAATTACTGATTTGGAAACTGTAAATAAGAGACTTATTGACTTGGGAACTGTAAATGAAAGACAATTATATGCCTTGAAATTGTAAATAAACGACAATTATTGGTTTGGAAAATAAAAGACAAGTACTGCTGGCTTATCACCAATGACCACAACGAAAACATATTTTCTTGAGGTAAGTTAGGAGGGTGGGGAGTGGGGGGCTGGGGGCCGGGGGGGGGGGGGGGGGGCATAAACCTATATCGTCAGGGAACAAATCTGACACACGATCGTGCCTGTTATTCACTGCATTGTAATCATGTGTATTGTTGAATAATTAAAGATTATTTAAACCAAGTGACGGTGGGAAGGCGACAAGACAGACAGATCAGGGACTGTACAGTTGTCGTCAGATTATCATGACTGACACACTACCTGATAAGAGGACGGCAAAAGTCGTTTTAATTAATGATGCTTGATGATAATAATCATAATAACAATAATAATAATAATAATCATAATAAAGAAGAAGAAGAAGAAATCAAAGGCCCCATAGGCCTGTACGGCTATCGGGGCAGATATTTCATATCAAGGGCTCGGCATAGGAAGGCGGGGCCCAGTCCTCTTCTCCTTCCACCGTTTAAACTTCACCAACCGAAGTCAGGTACCCATTCACACCTGGGTGGAGCCAGTGGGGGGGGGGGGGGGGAATCGGGGTAAAAAGTGCCTTTCCGATGGTCAGTTCACCATTCTGAAACGGGGACCTCGGGCCCTGTTCAATGGTGAACACTCAGAAGAGTTCAACACCTAAATCATTCTGCCGCGGCTCTTTCACAACAACAACTACAACAAAAATAATAATAAACAAAAATGCATTTATATAGTGCTGTCTTTTGTGCGGGGACAAAGTACTTTCTCAGACATGCATTCGTGATTGAAACAGAGGGATGAGAAACTTGTGAACAGATCTAGATAACAAGGCTGAAGAAACTATGACCCGAAAGCGTGAGGGGCAGAAGTTTGGAAAAATACAAAAAGCTTTGTTGGCCACGTCGATCAGTGATCACGAACTACCCTCGGTCAAGTCATCGTCAAACAAGGAACATAGAAGGTGGTTAAAAAGACAACAACAACAAAGCCTAAATGTAATGACAAAAGTAATTGGGAATTGCAGGAAGTGATTGGGTGATGTATGAAAGGAAAAAGAAAGATTCATACTGACAGCACACACACACACATAGAAATATAAATGTATGTATCTATATATATATATGTGTGTGTGTGTGTGTGTGTGTGTGTGTGAGGGAGAGAGAGAGAGAGAGAGAGAGGGTGTGTGTGTGTGTGTGTGTGTGTGTTCGTTCGTTCTTTAGTTTAACGTCTTTTCACTGTGATGTTAGACGAGGGTAGGAAAAAAATCGCGTGGGAGGAGGGGGGGGGGGATTACTCTGTGTGTGTGTGTGTGTGCGCGCGCGCGCTTCATCAAGGCGGAATAGTGACGCAGTGAGCCAGCGACACAACTGGGAGCGACGCACTGGGCGCTACAATTATTTCCTGTTTGTTTTCGACAACCACATTCCTTTCTGCTCATCCATCCGTCCCACTTTCCCACACACCCCTCCCAGTCGCCCCAACACACCTTTCTTTTTTCATCCTGCATCGTAACCTTCACGGGCCCCCAAGGTAAAATATCGCACGAGAGAAGAGGGGAGCGGAGGGGGGGGGGGGTGCGGAGGGGGGGGGGGGGGGGATTGAGGGTCGGGGGAAGGGGGTGGAGAAGAAGAAGAAAAAGGTACTTGTAAAAAGAAAACAACAAAAAAACGAACAGATCACAGGTGTCGGTTTTTAGCCAGGGTGGCTTGCATGAACATATGCTGCAACACGTACGATGCTATGCACAATTATGTCAATGACGAAACGGTTAAAAAAAAAAAAAAAAAAAAAAAAAAGGAATCCGAAACTCGAGCACGGGATGTAAAACAAGCGGAAATGGTAACAGCGGTTGGGTTTAACTACTACCACCACCCAAAGCAGACCCTTGCAGCAACTTGTCTCAAATCAAGACAGAGACATTAAAAAGTGACAATCTTTTCCAGTTAATTTCAAATCAGGTATTGGTCATTCCCCCACACGAAAGCACGCATAATAACACATACATACATATTTATACATACATAAGAGAGAGACAGAGAGCGAGAGAGAGAGCGAGAAGAGAGAGAGCGAGAGAGAGAGAGAGAGAGAATGTGAGAGAGGGGGGAGGGGGAATTCATGGGGGGCAGATTTATGGACAGATGACATACATATATACACATACACGCAAACATATAAAACTGCAAACACACGCTATCTCTCTCTCTGTGAACTCCTTGTTACTTTCCACTGAGGCCAGCACAGGACACTTTCGCCTCTTGGCAACACTAGCCACCCTACTACAGTGCCCTCAGTCCACCCACCCGCGCCTAATGTATTCGTGCCAAGTGACAAAAACAAGTTGGGCAAAGCTGGGAAGGGTTGGGTAACACTGTCCTCTTCCCTTTCCCAGTAACCCTAGACCGATTTTTTTCCCCTTTGTGTGTGTGTTTGTGTGAGGGGTGGGTGTTTTTTTTTCGGGGGAGGTGTGTGTTTGTGTCTGTGTGGGGAGTGGTGTATACACACACACACACACACACATACAGGACACAGCCGAATTCACGCAACTCCTTTTGGTGTTTTCTTTTTTTCTTTTCAAAGTTAAAACCGGGTGGTAAGTTGCGCAATCCTTTGCTCTTCTGTATGCACCCAGACCAGGGGTGCGGGGATGCATACGTCAAACAGGAGTCCCCGAGCCAACAACAATCACACCACCACAAAAGACACGGCCACCATTGTGCCGTTTGTCACGGGATGAAAGCGCGTGATAGTTTGCCACCCCACTACACTACCACCCCCGAAAAATAATGAAATGGGAGTGTCATCTGCGCACTTTTAGCATACCTTCAAAAACAAACAACGGTGTCGTTTGCATGTTGGCGCAGTTTTGACAATACAGCGAGCTTGTGAGAGCATGGTGTCACCTCTATCCATTCAGACCGAACAGAGAGAGACAGATTCGTGACAGAAACATACGATATGACACCACCAGCCCTCTACACCGGTCGCCCCTGACAATCCCACCGAAAACTCACATCCTCCTTACCCTCTCCCTTCCTTCCCAGTCCCACCACCCTCTGTCGCCCCAAACCTTTTCCTCTCTTTTTTCTTCCCCGACTGGTGAACAATCTTTCCTTTTTCCGGGTGCATTACCGTCAGGGGACACAACCAGCCAGCCAGCCAGCAAGAGAGAGGTGGGGGAGGATTGGGAGGGCCGGTTTGAAACGAGAGCACTGGGAAAAGAAAACTTGTATGGTCTGTCCGTAAATATTTCAAAGTGTTCTCAGACGGACCCACCCAACGCACTTCAATGTGTGTGAACAGTGTGGTTGGAGGGGGGAGGGTAGGTGTTCTTTTTTTTCTTCTTCTTCGTTTTTTGGGGGGGTGGGGGTGGGGGAGGGGGTACGGATGGGTGGGTGAGCGCGTGCAGGTACGTAAGTAAAATCTCTCTTCTCAGCATCTCGTGCAGCACACAACACATGGCCATGAGTGACAGGTCTGATGCACGGTGCCCTATCACTTTCAACAGGTGCTCATCCACACGCTCACGCTGAGGTTTAGACACACAGAAAAACCGGGTTAAAATATATTTATAAAAACTCTGCTACGTTCTCACTCCAGGTCATTGAAACAACAGTTGTTTGAAGTATATACATACACACACACACACACACACACATGCAGACTGACAACTACAAAACTGAACAATTTCTAAATTTACTCGCTGTGTGTGTGTGTGTGTGTGTGTGTGTGTTATTGAGTGTAAAAAGGAACAATCGCGCGTTCCTGTAAAGTCATGTCGACAACTTGAATCGCGAACTGAACACTGCAAAACGGACCAAATTTATCTGGGTTACTGCACTGCAGAAAGAATGACAGATTTTGTTACCAGAAACGCTGATTCCCTGAGCAAATTTACTTTTTCCCCTTTCTTCGTTACCTGCTCTGAAGATTTGAACACACTATTTTCCTCACAGAAGAGGGGGACGAGGGGTCAGAAAGAGAAAGAGAAAAATGGCAGGCTAATTTCTGTCTTTTTTTCCTCCTTGTCCCTTCTTTTGTCAGTCATATTTCCAGAGATCCAGACAGAGAGGGAGACAGAGAGACAGAGAGAGAGAGAGAGATTTGTTTCCTCGTTTTCATCTTAGTTTTTCCTTTCTTTTCTCCCTCCCTTTGACAATCATAAAATATTTCAAGGATTTGGCTATGGACACCGCACCCCTGTATTACTTTATTTCCTTCTTTTCTTCCATTACAGTTGTCTTTTCTTTTACATTCGAAGCATCATGAATGGGCTTTTACCAAAGAAATAAATTTTGAATTCATGCAATTGATATTTGTCGCACTCATGACTGTGTTATATAGTGGAGTCGTTGCACGTGAACAGAAGTAGTCAACTCTACGAATCAAATGCGTTTTGCTTCCATTGTATCAATGAAAACAAAATAATAGATATAAATAAATAATACATAAATATAAAAAAAAGAAATTGTATGCATATGTAGTTTAAAACTCAGATTCTACTATAAACGCACTGTGAACAATGAAACGTGGTTGTTTTACCAAGATGAGACAGACAATGATCCGAAAGCTGCAAACTGTCCGTTTCTCACGGTATACTGTCTTGGAAACAGTGCCAAGTTTTTAAAGGCTCAATCAATATTTTCCTCATTTCATATTTTAGAACATTATTTTCTTAATAGTAACAATGAAATTCATAAACAACAACAAAAACAAAAAACACCAAAAAATCGTGTCACCTGTACAATACATTATGATATTGATTTACAATAAAGATATGTCCCCATCCCCACCCCACCCTAATAAGTGGTTGAATGCGAGTATGTTCTCATATCCTTTGTTGCATAACACTGAAACATACAGCCAGACGTGCAGATAGACAGGCTGACGGACGAACGAGATAAACATGTAGACAGACAGACTGATTAAAAATTATTGATTGATAGACAGGTTTGGCTGACATATGACAAACCAGACAAACACCTACACGACCAGAACTGACAAGCAGAAACACGCACAGATTCGTGTGAAGTGTTCACTCAGGTCCCCAGGTAGGTCCACAGACTCGAGACACGTCTTGTAAAACACCTCGGGTACATGTCTATGACTTGGGACACCTCTTGTCAAACACCGAAGTGGCACAGAATGGCAGTTGCCTAGCAATCAACTTTGGGCGAGTGGGGATGGCGGATATTGTTGAAGAAGAAGAAGGAGATGAAGAAGAAGAAATCAAAATAACCAACAGAGC
This sequence comes from Babylonia areolata, assembly GCF_041734735.1. Classification (NCBI taxonomy): domain Eukaryota; kingdom Metazoa; phylum Mollusca; class Gastropoda; order Neogastropoda; family Buccinidae; genus Babylonia; species Babylonia areolata. Next base: position 27,041,483 of record NC_134882.1, on the reverse strand, counting down.
TTGGTGCTTCTAGAGACATCAAAAACATACACATACTACTTCTCTCTGACGCACATTACTTTATTATCAAAGAAGAAAACATGTTTGTTTTATATAGGTTATTTACATTACTGTGGAACTTTTTTGGGGGGGTGGGGGTGGGATTTTTTTTCCTCAAATTTATGCGCCACCCTGATTCTTCCCCTAAACCACCTCCACCACCCCTCTCTCCCTCTGTGTGTATGTGTGTGTGTGTGTAGTGTGTGCGTGCGTGTGTGCATGTGTGTAAACATCTTATTATGTTATAACCGATTCTCAGTCACGGAACCTGGCAGTCATGTGTATTATCGGTCATTTTGTGCGACGGGAACATTACTACTTAAGAAAAACGACATTTGCGGGTGACAGGAACTCAGGGCAGAAAGATGTCACTCAGGGCAGAAAGATGTCAAACGCGAGGGAAAAAACGATCACTGACAGCAGCACTGACGACAGGCTGGAGAGTGAGGAAGGATGTAGGGGTGATGGAGAGAGGGCCTCAGTGATGACTACTCACTGTGACATGATGGGAACTCAAGTTTGAGTTGTGTTGTGAGCACTGTTACAAGTGAGGGAGAAGTTGATTGTGAAAATGAGGTGGAAGCTTATTTAATGTTAAGTTTCATGAGCACTTTAACCTTTTTTCTCTCTCTTTTCTTCGCACTGCGACAAAGGTGCGGGAGGTAGGGGTGAGGGGGCACACTTACAGTAACGTTTGAGCAGGTGTTTCTTGTAGGTGCCAGAGCCCGAGGGGTCGTGCCGACTGCCGCTCCCGGGGACGCCCTCCTCCGACTGCTCCTCGTCCTCCTGACTGGCACAGTACTCCCAGTCCCCAGAGTCGCCGCCCCCCTTGTGGCGGGTGGTGGTGGTGGTGGCGGGGCCCACAGACCCGGACAACACCGTGTCGTCGTACGAGTCCAGGCGGGGCCGCTTCTTCAGCGACAGGTCCAGCACCGCAGAGGAGTCCTCCTCAGCCTCCCCCTTAGCTGACAGCTCCGGGCAGCACGGCGACAGTAGGCTGGTGGTGGTTGTAGGAAGCGGTGCTGCTGCTGCCACCATCCCGCACAAGGGGTACTCTCCCCCAAGCGACATGAAACACAGGGGGGTTGTTGGGGTGGGGGACGTCATGACAAAAGGGTAGTGGTAGTTGGAGGGGGCGTGGAATCCTGCCCCGACGAAGTGTCGATAAACGAAGAACCCCCCTCTCTCAGCCTCAAGAGAGAGCGACCAGCCCACCCCGTCGTGCGGTCAGCCAGTGAAGACAGGCAGGCAGGCAAGTGGCTGAGCCACGTAACGACGAGAAAGAGGAAGTAAAGTGTCGTCTGGGGCCTGGGCAAGTTTCTGTCCTGACAACCCACAGGCAACAGGTGGTCACGGGGTTTGTCAGGGTCACAGAGGGCGGCACCCCCTTCACCGCACTGCTCTCTCTCTCTGCTCTTCTGAACACACAGCTCAGAGAAGACTTGCTATTGCTGGGGGGGTAGTTGGGTGCTGGTGGTGGTTTCGTTGTCGGGTGGTGGGCGTGGGGGGAGGGCGGCTGGTCGTCGTCCACAGGTGACACTCATACTCATCGCCAACTTCTTCCCCAGCCTTCTCGTTCACACCACTCACCTTGTTATCAGTTTGGATTCTGACCCTCCCTCCTTTTCCTCAACTTCCTTTTCCACTCAGAAACACTCGATTAGGTGGAAGTTGGACACGGTTTGGCGACAAAACCACACAAGTGCAGTAGTTGTTGGCTTGCGCCACACCACCACACAAGCAGAACGGAGCCCCCACGCTCCCTCACAACAACACACACACCACACTCACACACATAGAGCACAGTGGGCAGGCAGGAAATGCGTCCAGTCAGCAACGGTCGTGGAAACACATTGATCGGCGCAGGAAGTGAGCAGGGCTGGGAAGGGAAGTGAGCCGAGCCACTGGCTGCGCGCTGGGAGCTCCTCTCTCGCGGCCAGACAGACAGACAGAGTGTAGGGGAGGAGGAGGAGGAGAAGGACGAGGTAGCGACGTCTCGATAGCTCCGGATATAAGTGTAAGGCTCCGCCAGGCGATAGCTGTACATATAACTGAAGGACTCAGCCAGCCGGTGAAAGGCTGTCGTCTGCCACCAAGTCTGAGCGCGGGGCGTGTGTGTGTGTGTGTGTGTGTGCGTGTGTGTGTATGTGTGTGTGCGTGTATGTGTGTGTGTGTGTGTGTGTGTGTGTGTGTGTGTGCGAGGGGCGGGCGGAGAGCGAGTGACGAACAGACGGACGGAGTAGCGTTTCACGTCATGTTGTCGCTACTACTGCACTTGATGTGACCAGATAACCCCCACGTCGGTAAGGTGGGTGCTTACACTCTGCACCACTACCACCTGTCTTCTTCTGTCTTCCCTTCACCTTGTCGCCGCGCGCCACAGCTGTACGTGCGCGAGCGTGAGCGTGTTCATCTGTGTATATGTATGTGTATGTTTGTGCATTTGTGTGTCTGTGTGTGCGAGAGAGTTTGTGTATGTTAATGTGTCTGTGTGGACGTGTATATATATATATATATATATATATATATATATATATATATATATATATATATATAACCTTTCAAATTGAAAGTCCATCGCTTTAACCACTCGACTGTTGCGCCCGCCTGGATGCAAGATTTCAATCATTCCTCGTGAGGATGTTCCAGCACCCACCCCCACCCCTCATCCAGCAGGACATGCATAAACACATTAAAAACTGAGAAGCCGTTGTAAGCGGAGCAAATTCTGTCCGCCCAACCTCCCCGCCCACCCCCAATAACTCCCTTCAGTTCACAACCCCTCCCTCTTGACCCCCCCCCCCCCTCCTCCCCCCTCAAACTGGCCACTGAAGAAAAAGGTCGCGAGTCGATACGGGGTGCAACCATCACGCTGCAAATTCAACCTGGACGACCAGCAGATTGTTAACTCGCGTTGCGGGTCCGTCATTCTGCCCATCTGCTGGGGATGGGGAAGGGGGTGGGGTGGGGAACAGCGTGGGTGCTTCAATGTCATGTCCAAGGCCTGGCTGGAAAGACACGATTCTGTAATGCATCCCCCTCCCCACCCCACCGCCCTCCACCCCTCACACACACCTCCACCTTTTTTTTCTCGTCTTTCTGTTAAGCTCCCCCCCCCCTTTTTTTTTTCCCCCAAGCCCCACCACGAAATCTACTTAATTACAGTCTGCAACCAAAAATACACCCTCAGGCTATTAATATTCTATGCTAACTTTGTATCAGAACTTTGCATTCATGAAAGTGTCTGATGTCCAGAGGTCTTAGGTGCAGCTCCTCTTTCTCACATCCTCCATCCCCCTCCTCCTCCCTTCTACACTGACATGCGTGAAACCACACATGCACACGCACAAGCACACCGAGACAGACAGGCAAACACACACACACGCGCGCGCGCGCACACACACACACACACACACACACACACACACACACACGGGTGCGCATGCATTCATTTATTACAAGGACAACTGTAGCGACACCAAAAGAACACTGACACAGTTCATGACTTTATAAAGCCAACCACCAAACAGCTCGAACGGAACCTTTTTGTCGGCCACAAGTTCACACCTGTTTGCCAATGACGTCAGCTGATTACGGGAGAGGGGAGGGAGGGAACTGGTGACACTGTCGACTGCAGTCAGTCTCCCCCATCTACCCCCCACCTCCACCCTATTCCGCCCGCAATTCCCACCTCCCTCTGCCAGGGCCCAGTGAGGCGAGGCCTGCACTGCACTGGGAACTGCTCCACGCTGATGCGGACGGAAGTGGGACGCATGGAAGCTCGCACAGAAGCAGTACAGCCCCGGAACTGAACAGACAGGAAGTCAGCAACGGTAGTAGAAGGATGGATGGAACTCCAACAGAAAGGAAACGGGTCTTGTGGGCAGAAAGAGAGAGGGAGGGAGGGGGAGGGGGGTGCGGTGGGGGGGGGGGGGGTGGAGGAGTAGACGATGGTGATTTCCGGATGAAGGAGTGGGGCACCACCAGACAGACAGGAAAAAGTGGGGATCAGAGAATGGTAGGGACGGGGTGGGGGTGATGGGGTGGGGGTGGGGGTCTCCGCACCAAGGGAGGGAAAAGGGGGAAGGAAAAAGAGGGCAACGAACTGACAGATCAATAACCTGACTGGTACAACAACAGCAAGTGCCATGTCGGCATCGAACACACGCAAACAAGACCGCGGGGCTATTACTGTCCGCTGTAAAAATTAAAAAATAATAATAAAAATAAAATAAAAAAGGCTACCTGTCATCCTTTTCCGTATCATCACGACTGTGTTTATTTTTCCATCCCAGATGACACGCCCTCTCTCCTTACCCCATGACTTATTTCCCCATCTGCCATGGTTGTAACTGAGAACACAGCGGTGCCATTATAAAGGACACTATAATGTGACCTCCGATGGTTCTGGGTATTCTGCGCTGAGTTGCGTTACACAAGGTTATGAGCATTGTAACTATTATTTGTAATTATTATCATTCTATTATTTGTAATTATTATGACTTATGATATTTCTTCTTCTCACTATTATTATTGTTGTTGTTACTGTTGTTGTTGTTGTCTAACTCTGTAGCCTATATATGGATGTTCATGGACATAAAATATTGCGGATGTTGACAAAAGAGTTTTTTTGTTGTTGTTGTTTGCTGTCGTTTATTTGTTTTCTCCGAAACTGTTGGCACTATATATGACAAAAAATAAAGGAATGAACATTTAGCATTCGCGAATGTGTGTGTGTGTGTGTGTGTGTGTGTGTGTGTGTGTGTGTGTGTTTGTTGTTGTTGTTTGTTGTGTGTGTGTGTGTGTGTTTGTTTGTTGTTGTTGTTTGTTGTGTGTGTGTGTGTGTGTGTGTGTGTGTGTGTGTGTGTGTGTGTGTGTTTGTTGTTGCTGTTGTTGTTTGTTGTGTGTGTGTGTGTGTGTGTGTGTGTGTGTGTGACTGTACGACTGTGTGTGTACCCGCGTGCGTGAGCGCGCGCGTCTGCCTGTGGCATGCGCAAACGGAAAACAATGTTGGTCTTGTCTCCCACGTCTTCCTGTCCACACAAACATACAGTCTATCAGTACCCGACGTTGGAGTTGTTATGTAAAGATAATGACTATTTCCTCTTGACAGATAAGACAGGGCGGAGGAAGGGAAACAGGAGAGGCGTGGGGAGTTGGAAGAGAAGAAAGTGTTTAGCTTCTATCCATAGCGATTGGTTACTGAGATGAGGATGTACCAGTAAGTCAATTCCTTATCTTGGTGCGGAAAGAGAGAGGGGGCGGGGGGGCGCGTGTGCGTGTGTGTGTGTAGAGGAGGGGCGGGGGTGGTGATAGAGGGCAGAGAAAGGGCAGCCATGACGAACATCCGCTTCCATTTACTTTTTCGCCTCTTCCGCGACAGCTGCTGTGTCACACGCGCTGTGTACACAATAATCAGCAACACGACACGACGAGACCATCGTGGTGCTGGTGCCATGCGTGAGAAATGCACTCCCCCACGAGAAAAAAAAAAGAAGCTCCCAATGAAGCACTCCGATAAGTCCAGTTTGCACGTACTTTTCCACACAACTCCTTTCATAAGCAAGGTTCGGAAAGGCAATGGTTTTACTTGGTTATTTTCATCTCGGATGAATTTGATTTCTTTCTGGGTGTTTTTCTGTTTGGGATAAAAAAAAAAAAAAGAAAGAAAAAAAAAGTAGTGGGTTTTGCCAGGTGGTACAGCCGTTGTGTATGGGATTATAATTATTTTTCAACGGGTAACGTTTTCATGTGACACCGGTGTGTTGCTCTCCACACTCCCCGTATCTACCCGCAGCCACAACTAACCGTCATCAGCAGCTGTGTGATACACCAGTCACGATGGTCATCAATCCACTCCAACACCTCTCCCGCAGCGCCTTTTTTTTTTCTTCCACTTTTTTCTCCTGTATTACCATCCACAACGACGCAGATGGTGGTGAAACCATGCGAAGAAAATGCAGCATATAGAAAACGATGGCAAACAACAAACTCCGGAAATAAACACCTTCCTGTCGTGCGAAATCATCATCATAATGTCAAATACAGAAATATTTAATGCACACGCACGCACGCACGCACGCACACACACACACACGCACGCGCAGTCAGGTTTGCGCGTGTGGAGAAGTGAAGGGGGAGAGATGTGGAGGACGTGACGCTCACCACCTTTGTTGCCGCTTATACCATTGTGTCAACATTTAATGAGGTACACATTTGCTGCGTATGTGACGTTTTGCGATTCATTTTCGATACTTTGCACGGCACGACATATTACACTCTCTCCTCTTCCTGTCCAAAAACATCGGTGTCGGCAGATTCGTGTATCCAAATCAAATCAAATCAAATCAAAAACACTTTATTAATCCACATGGAAATTAAGTTGTGCAATCACAGGCTCATTGTAAACACTGGCATAAAATCATGCGCAACATAAGAAGAGATTAAAACTAGTCAAATAAGAATTCCCAATAGCTGACGATATACTAACCCCCCCACTCCCCACACACACATACTCATGTTAAGACAATAGGGTATTGCACAACAATATTAACAAATGAAAACATCCAACAAAAAAAAGGGCATAAGATTACTAAAAATGACATGCGCGCACGCACGCCCACACACCCACACACACATACACACACATGCACACACACACACACACACACACACACACACACGTTAAGACCATAAGGTATTGTACAACAATACATAAATAAAAACATCAAGGGAATAAATCGTATATATAAGTAAAATGCACACACACACACACACACACACACACACACACACACGCACACACACACACTCACACACACAAACAACGTATGCATGCACATAACATATGTCACGCCAATAAGATTAGAACATTAACATTAAGATACATGAAATCCAAGTAAAATAAGAAAATATTTAAAAATCACTTCCGATCACACACACACACAAATGCTTGCTTGCCCGTGCTCACCCGCTCAGTCCCACATGCACGCATAATGTCTGCTCCCATACACTCGTGTGCTGGTGAAGTTCAGGTGTTGCTGTGGCGATGGGGCTTGGGGGGTGGGAGGGTTCACTTAGTGTATTGGATGTTTTGATTGTGTGCGCGAATGGCTGTAGGAATAAATGAATTAATGTATCGAGATGTTCTTGCGCGTGGAGCTCTAAACCTACCACTTATGTCTGACCTTCTGCTATTAATGTCATCATGTAGTGGGTGTCTTACGTCGGTCAAAATTGTTATTAGTCTGTCAGTCAGTTTTCTATTGTGCATGTCGCTAAAGGTGTCTTGTCTTATACCCACCACCACCCCCGCTTTCCTGATGACTTTTTCCAACCTGTCTTTGTCATGTTTGGTCAGGTTTCCCCCCCAGCACACGGCTCCGTATGTTAAAACACTACAGACAACAGATGTGTAAAACATTTGGAGCATCTGCTTGCATACATGACTGAAGAATGGTTGTCATCAAAAGGAAGCTTAAGAGGCAGTGTCCTGCGTATGTTGAATCAGAGAGGACACTGCCCATCAACAAAGTGACTCAGTTGCAGTGCAGGGTTTACTCTGGTGTGCGGCATTCTGACGACCTCATTACCGCTGGCGTTGGGACTGCGACAGACGATCCAAGGTGTGGATGCGTTGGGGGGCGGGGGAGGGGGCGGGGATGTGGGGGTGATACTCGGGATGAGCGGCTTGGGAGTAATATCACTGGAAATGCGCAGATGACGGGACATAAAAAATATAAATAAATAAAGATATATATATATATATATATATATATATATATATATATCTCTAAATGGAGAAAACCTGACATAAACATGAAGGTGATGTATCATGGGTGTGATTTTGCAAAGACTGTTTTCTTTCAACTTCGATATAGGCGAAGAAAAAGTATACGACATGAAATGCTGCAAAGCATAACCTGCTTACGTTCTGAAATTAGAAATCACACACAAACACACACACGATTTTTTTTTTTTTTTTTTTTAAGGGCCTGTCAGATGCATGACCTATCCAGGCCTAACCTTTGTGATAGTTTCAGTTTCTCAAGGAGGCGTCACTGCGTTCGGACAAATTCATATACGCTACAACACATCTGCTAGGCAGATGCCTGACAGCAGCATAACCAAACGCGCTTGTCAGGCCTTGAGTGCATGCTTATATTTTTGTGTACCTACGACAGTGGTTTTCTTTTTACATAATTTGGCCACAGGACAACACTCTCGTTGCCATGGGTTCTTTTTCAGTGCGCCAAGTGCGTGCTGCACACGGGGCCTCGGTTTAACGTTTCATTCCAAAGACTAGACGCTCAGTTTGATTTTCCAGTCAAACTTGGGAGAAAGGCCTCACAGACTCTCTGTACTGGCAGCTAAGCGTCTTAACCATTCTGCCACCTTCCTCCCTGACACCAATGTAAACCAGACAAGGATAGAGAAACACTGATATCCGAAAACCTACTTAGCTTCTGCTATCAGAAATTGGACTGCTTTCTAAATTAAATACTTGACACAATCGTATGTTTACACTTGTACTCAGCAAATAGGAAAAAAACAATTTTGGAAAACCGGTACCAGCAAATACCAACAGACGGAAACCAACTACTTGGCGCAAAAATGAGCAAGGCACTTTCAAATGGGTGTGGAGAAGGTTGTGCTGTTGAGGAAACCAGCCTCAGAACAAGACCCCCAGTGAACACCGAGCACCATCAGACAGGGCAAGTGACAATTAATGTGACTGGGTGGAACTAACCCTGGGGTCATAATGAGCAGGTGTTCTTTTCTCTGTGGCTTACAACAAATGCCAACCAACCTAAAACCAATCAGTAAAACAATCAGCTTATTCGACTGTTCATCAATGACGTGAGTACACAGAAACAAGGGCAAAGACCTGACAGACAGGTTCAACAGCCAAGTAGTTAAAGCGCTGGACGTGCTATGTGAGGGTCTTCTGTCACGGTCCGCGGCACTTGAGGGGTGAAAGGTGGAGATTTTTCCCATCTCCCGAATCAAATTAATGTGCAGACCCGCTAGTGCCTGAACCCTTTTCGTGTGTATATGCATGCAGAAGATCAAACTCGCACGTTGAAGATTCTGTAAGCCATGTCAGTGTTCGGTGGGTTATGGAAGCTAGAGAAAAGCCAGCATGCACAACCCCGAAAACTGAGTACGGTTGCCTACATGCAAGGGTGGAAACGTTATGTATGTAACAACACACCTATACATGCCTACAGGCAAACGAGGGAGCTGCAACCTACAAACGCAGAAAAACAATGGCGGGCTGATGACACATCGGTTGACAGCTTGCCAAGAGAGGACGGTGTCATTGTTCCTTTACAGTCACCATAAGCAGATCGAGTGGCGGATGATGTGTACATTCATTTCCTGTCCTCAACACAAGCGATAAGCTGCCCATCCACTTCTTTCCTGGTGAGCCAAGTGGGGTAAACTACCTGCCTACCTACCTATCTCCCTCACGTTCGTTCCTGACCCACATAGATAACACACAACTTGTGGCCCGAGCACTGCTTGCGACACAGACAATCAACGGAACAAGACTGGAAAGGGGAACAATAAAACGAGCGCTTTTTCACCAACTACTTCCCCGTCCATAATGGCCATCGACGAGAATAGAAAAGAAACAGCTGGGAACCAGTACGGTTTTTTAAGCCGCTATAAAACGAATCTTGAGCCGTATCATTCAGCCTTTTAGAGCTCTTTCACGTCCCTTTGTCTGGGGAAGCTGACCTCGTTCTGCCGACTGATCAGACTTTTACATCCGACATTTTACCGTTCAAGTACAGTGTAAGGGCAGAGAGGGGATGGGGGTTGAGACCTGACTGAAGCACCTTTTTCTCCTCTTTCCCCTCCCTCTGACTTCTGCGATGGATACAGCACTTTTCGCACTAATATCGCAATTTTCTCTGGCAAAATCATCAACGCGAAATAAATTAACGTTGACAATCCGGCATTCCCATTCGTATACGTGCCCTTTTGGATGAAGGTATAGTTGTTTGTTTGTTTTTTGTTTTGTTTTGTTTTTTTTTTTTTTTTTTGTAAATAAAGGCATGCTTTTCAACTAGTTCATATCTCTCAACAACACTGAAGACAGCCAGGCAAAAAACCCCCCCAGTTCAAATCCTGCCCCGACCTGGCAAGACTGTGCGCTTTCAAGAACGTTTATATATGCGCTCTTTTTATGTGCAAAAATGGTTTATGAACACATGAAAAAATCTAGATTTGTTATCACTTATCAGCTTTATCATGTGGAACAGTCTTCATACAGGATGATAAAATAACTGACACGTGTTAGAAAATTAACAGAGACAGAGAGAGGAGGAGGAAAACAATCACATCATTTCGGCTGTGATTTTGCATGTTCGCATGCGCACGACTTCACGCACTGACTTATTCTCTCTCTCTCTCTGTCTTTCAATGCTGAGAGAGAGATGGAGACGTTAAACACTAGCGGATAAGCAATCAAACCGCCACCAGCGGCCATGCAGTAAACAGACATAAGGATTTCAGTTTCTCCATTGAGGATATTTGCGTGGGCTCTCCACCTGTCCTCCCTCAGACAGATCTACTCTGTGCGTGTGTATGCATGTACGTGTGTGTGTGTGGGGGGGGGGGGGGGGTTGAAAAAGTGCTTTACGTGGGAACGCCCGTGTATGTACGTGTGAAAGGGTGTATGCGTTCTACTCTGTGTGTGTGTGTGCTCATTACGTGCGTGTGTACATACATATGTGCACGCGTGTGCACGCCCACGGGCACGCACATGTTGCATGCGCTGCCTGACGCGCCTGAGCGCAACTGACAGGTCTGCACGACCTGTTACTAGCTGCTTGATCGATGTGGTGGCCAAAACACAGCACAGCGCGCGCACGCAAAACGGGTCTGTCTGTTCCTCTGTGTTGTTGTTGTGACTGCACGTGCACTGATGAGCAGGAAACAATAGCCAAATAAAAACACGCCCGTTGTGTGAGTGGGTGAATGAGTGGGGAGAGAGGGTCGAGCAGTAGACACACACACACACACACGCAAACGACAAACACGTCAGGCAAACGTCTGGGTCAAACTGTGCGTAAATAGAGAGATGAAGATGGGAGGGGGTGGAGCGGAGGGGGTTGGGAGGGAGAGGGGGGAGGGCATTGGGGGGGAAAGGGAAGAAAAGAAAGGGGACAGAGACGTACAATTAGAGGAATCATGCGAACTGTACATGCACGCCCCCCACCCAACCCCCTGATCCCCACCACCATCCAGCCCGGATTCTCTTGCCACTGCCGTCATCGTTGCCCCACCCCACCACCCCTTCTCCCCTGACGAGGAAAAGAAGCAAACAATAGTGAACAAAACTTGCGGGGTTTCATATCCGCATTCGCGTCACCCTCTAGCAATGATCGCAAGGTGCAGCCCGCTTGTTATGACTTCAGCCCCTCCACATCCACACCCCTATCTTCACCCATCCCACCCACCCATTATCTTTCCTCCTCCCATCCCCTTGTTACACGGTAATATGGTAACATGTCAAGTTCCCGTAAATAAATGCTCTTTTTGTTGTTGTTTGTAATTGTTTCTTTGTGTGTGTTCTTGTGTGTTTTATTTTTTTTCACCTCGGGCTCATGCTTTTCTTCCTCTCCCGTTCAAAAGATCTCTCTCTCTTGTGAAAAAGAACATTTATTTGCATTAAAAAAAAAAAAAAAAAAAGACTAAAAAACTAACTTATCTCCCGAAACATCGAACGACATGGTATATGGCTATGCGGGTAGGAAACCATTATGGACAGATGCGAAGGTAAATGCCGTTCGATACTGACTACGTCTTACCAGAATGGAAAATAACAAGCCTATCCTTCATAGGAAACCCAACATGCTTCTTACTATTTCACGAAAATGGTACCTTTTTTTTCTTTTCTTTTTTAAGAGAGAGAGTGCTTGATCACTGATGTCCAGAGACGCTTGATTAAAAACAATAATAATAATAAAATTGAGTGGTGGTGGGAAGGGGAGGGGTGCGGAGGTGTCTGTATGGCTTCATCCTGGGGTACAAGAGATTAACTGGTTTCTACGTGAATGCAAAGAACGTATATCCAACTGGTTACAAAGTCGGAATGAAAGAATCAATGAACGTGGACGATATTCGATGTACAGATTGTAAAAAAAAAAATTGAGTTATCTTCTCAACCTTGTTGAGTATAGTAAAATAAAGAAAGAAATAAACTGCACAACAAACTTCGTGCCACCTTCATTCATTCAGGCTTGGCATATCTGACAAAAAAACACATAAATTACGCTTTTCTTCGGACTTACTGTGTTCTTTGTGTAAATGTCGCTTAGAAGACGAACCGCATTACTGAAATATTTTGCAAAGGAAAGTATGGAGAAACTCAAAGTACATCCCTTACCGTTTTTTGTGAGATGCAAAACATTTAGTTTGCTCAGCAAGATATATCTACCATAGTTTAAGGCTGCGAAGGGAGACTTGTAGCATTCTGTAGACGTCATTAGGATTTATGCTGCTACTGTTTCATTGAAAATGAATTGTTGGCGAAACTGTATCTTGAATCAATTATGCAGACAGTTAAAAAAAAAAAACACAAAAAAAAAACAACGGACCAACACTTGAATGATGTGTTTCTGTCGCTCTTGCTCGGTCTCTCTCTTCTTTCGCTAAAACTGTCCAACTGCCCCCCTTCCGCTCCCACCCTCTTCCCTCTCTCTCTCACACACCCTCTCTGACAACGAAATCAGGTCGGTGACCTCGATTTACACTTACACTACAGTCTACCAAGATTGTGCGTGTGCACACCGGTATTGATTGTTATGCATTCCTTATGAAATGCGGAAAAATGTGAATAGCGTGAATGTATACAGGCGATGGAAGCGTGTTTTTCACTTGGTTCAGAAGCTTACGCCATTAAACCATTTTGAGTCTCGAGTCTCTTATTAAAGTGTGTATATGAGTGTATTACATCCTTTCCAATGTTCCAAGACCTTACCAATCATCTTTTAGTGGTTTCTTCGATTTCATTTCTCCCTTTGCTGGATGAAAAGAATCAAGTATATTTACCCCACTTCCCTCATTAGACAAAGTCGTTAGTTATCGTTACAATTACCGTTATCGTTATCTCTCTTGTCTGTGGTAAGCAGCCTCTCTGAGATACTGCAAGCAGTACGACTGGGCGCACCTGTGCCGTATCTGATACAGAAGTGGAGAGAGGAGGAACGGTCAAGAAACAGTGTGAGAAATACAGGGAAGAAGTGAAGGATGGGGAGAGGGATGACAAAGAGAGACAGAGAAAAAAAAGAGAGAAATAAAACAAAAAATTATTTGATAAAGTAAATAAAGCTTTAAAAAAAAAAAATTTCAAAAAGGCAAAATTTGAGAGAACGATAAAAAAACCAACTAAAAAACATTCAAGACAGTGTCTATATATTTAAAAAGGTCAATGTTGCGTGTGTTTGAGTGCGTGCGCGTGCGTGCTCGTGTGTGTGTGTGTGTGTGTGTGTGTGTGTGTGTGTGTATGTATGTGTGTGTGTGTGTGTGTGTGTGTGTGTGTGTGTGTGTGTTTTGAGAGAGAGAGAGAGAGAGTGAGTGTGTGTGTGTGTGTGTGTGTTGAGTGTGTTTGTGTGTGTGTGTGTGTGTGTGTGTGCCCATATGCTAAAGTGCTTTATTTCAAGGACTACTCCACATACATGGAACAATTTCTAAACGTGCCCAGCCTGTCACACTAACCCACCGGCAAAACGCAAGAATTAATGTAGCGCTGTATTGATAATATGGTTCATCAGCCGTCATGATAAAATTGAAGTGCAACGTTGTGAGCACAGTATAAGCTTTAAGCTTGTTAATGTTCTTTTCTCATTCATTGCATTGTAATCATGTGTATTGTTGAATAATTAAACATTATTTAAACCAAGAGTGATAAACATAAATATGTGTGCAGATAAGAAGGGGGGGGGGTGTTGGGGGGGGGGGGGGCAAGTACCAAAAACGTGGGACAGAAATGGGAAAACAAAATCAGAGATAAACAATTAAAACAAGGCTGAGACAAGGACACACACACACACACACACACACACACACACACACACACACACAGAGGTCAAATTTCCACCGACAACTGAACACATAAGCAAGCAAGGAAACAAAAAAGGTGAAACAGAAACGCACGAGGGAGTATTACTTTTTATTTTATTTCATTTTATTTTATTTTTTTAATATTATCATTTTCTAGGGAAGGGCAAGCAAGCGGTGAGTCAAAAAAAAAACAACCACTTGATAACCCCGAAGACGACAGTGAGCAAGGTGACAGTGACAGGATCGATGACTGATTAGAAATTGATAGGACGCCGTCGTCAAGGAGTCAGTACAATCACGGGCTGATCACCGCTTCATTGAATTCACTCCCTTTGTAACTGATAGCGATGCCGAGTCTTCCGTCGACTGTTGGTTGTTTTGCTGTTGTTTTTTCTCATACCTGGTAATGTGGCTGACTTCATTATAAAAAAAAAGAAGAAAAAAAAGTATTTAAGAAAAAAACAACAACAACCGCAACTTATATCTCTCTTCAATAAGAAAGCGCTACTCTGTGTGTGTGTGTGTGTGTGTGTGTGTGTGTGTGTGTGTGTGTGTGTGTGTGAGTGTGTGAGACAGACTAGAGAGTCTGAAACAGACAGACACACATAGACACAGAAATAATGACAGACAGTAAAAGACAGACTGACTAAAATAGAAAGAGACACCAACAGCAAACTGTAACTAAATCAATAAACAAAGTAGGAAAGGAAGAAAAAAAAAAGGTGGGGGAGGGGGGGGGGAGAGATATATAAAAGGAAAAGGCACAAGGAAACAAAGAATACCAAGAGGGAAGAAACACAGCAGCAGGAAAAACAGAGAAAAACCCATGAAACACAAGGCGATAAAAAAAGGAAAAGAAGAGGGAAAAAACAAAAACAAAAACAGGAAAACAAAAAGTGACGGAGCTCGTTTATTTCTGCCCGTGATCCTCGAACTGATACCGGAATTAAAGAAGAGAAGCCGAGAGATATCATAGGACTAACACACACACACGTCCTTCTGACTCTCTGTCTCTCTTCTCCCTCCCTCGACTGTTACCTTTATCTGGCTGTCTGTCTCCCCCCCCCCCCCCCACCCCCCTCTCTCTCTCTCTATATATATATATATAAATATCGTTCTTGCTCTCTGTATTTTCCTCCTGAATTAAGTTAATGATGTAAGGATATCGTTTTGCATGTCATAATTGTGTCAGTATCATATGTATATTTACTGCTATTTACGCTCGTATTGTTTTTGTTTTTGTTGTTTTTGGTGCTTTTTTCAATAGAATTTCTTGTTACTTGTAATTGTTTATTTAAATATTATCCTTTCCCGACCCCCACTTCCCAATTTCTTCGTTTTTTCCCCCTCTCTTTCTTTCTTGTATTTTCTGCTTCTTTTCTGAGGGCAGGATGTATTAAAAAAAAAAAAAAAAAGAGCTGTATAAGCTTATTCTTTTAGCCTCAATAAAGATCATTTTGCCTTGACTTCTCCGCCCAATAGAAGGTGGATGAGCGAGGAAAGCGGAAGCAGGCAGCGGGTAGCAGGTATCAGATCCTCCCTACTCTCTCCACCCCTCTCTCCCCACTCCCCCCTCGCCAGACCTGCTGACGTCAAAGACCTCGTCCTCAAAAGCACCACCACCCGATTCCGCGCACTTCTTTCCTTCTTTTTATTATATTTTTCTTCCTGTAACTTTCAAAGCGAAGGCGTTCGTCCATATGTGCGCCGGCAGTGTGAACGAACATACGTGCGCGGTCGAGCGCGAGCGCACGCACTGAAGCAAAATATACGTCCACGCGCGCGAGCTCTTATTGAAAGCGAAGGGCAGAATAAAAACTGGCGGCGGCGTGACAGAGAGAAAGACAGTCGCACGGGCAGCCATGACAAAACACCGTGGTGGTGGAACACACAGAAAGACAGACTGACACGATACAGGAAGAACAGAGAACAGCATCACCAGTACTTTTTTCTTCTTCTTCAACCTGCCCCCCCCCCCCCCCCCCCCCCCCCCACCCCCAATCCCCCCAACCCCACAAAACCTCCCTCGTCACCACCACCCCTCCCTACCCCCCTCCCCTTCGAGTCTGCTTGCAACGTCTGGATCAAATTCTGGCTTCCCCCCCTCACCAAGTCGCCTCTTTCTCCCACTGTCTTCTATACCTGTCTCACCCTTGATCCGGCGCGGCAACATCAATGACGTCATTCTAACCCCACCCCCTCCCCCACCCTTCACCACACACACACACACACACACACACATATACCGCCCCACCCTACCCCACTTCCCCTGTCAGCATCACCGCTGCTCTAAACTGCCCTCATCTTTTCCCTTCCTCCCTACAGTACCGCCTCTCCCCACCACACTCCTTTTTCACAAAGCCGGAGGCGTGTTCTCACTCTCAATGATGTGACGTTTTGAGGTCGTCAATAAAGGTAAACCGCTTCCGCGTCTGGCCGAGTCTGGCGTCAATAGCTGAGCGGGGAGGGGAGTGGACAGGGTGGGGTGAAGGGGGGGAATAAACACGTTCGTGTTTCGTGATTAGGGGTGATTAGGGTGATGAGAGGAGGCGGGGAGCGGGAGGTGGGGTGGCGGAGGGACAGGGTCGCGCGAAACAAGACGCGCAGAATTCCAGATGCACGAGCGGATGCGCTGACGTGATGGCAATGACATGATGGTTGCCTCTGTGTGTGTGTGTGTGTGTGTGTGTGTGTTTGTGTGTATAATGTGCATTATAACTTATATGTAGAATAGAATATATTTTATTGTCATGAAACCTTAGGGTTTATAAGACACAAGTGCAATGGGGGGGGGGGGGGGGGTAAATGAATGAATGAATGAAAAATACACACTTAATAAATTAATGCAATAAATTGCAAAAGCATTCATAAACAAATTTTCCTAATCTTGTTTGTATATATTCATCATATGTTAGCATCACTTCACTGGGAATATTTCCTGTGTTATTTGAATTTTGAATATCTCTTAAAAATTGTTTCATAAAGGTTTTAAATTCAATACAATGATCAAGAAGATGGATTTCGTCTTCCAGTATGCTACACTTGCTGCACAATCTGTCTTCCTATGGAATATTCAAATATCTACCTTTCTCAATCTTTAGGTCATGCGCGCTTATTCTAAGTTTTGTTAAAACTTGTCTGTGTTTTGTATCTGATATATTTAAAAGATAGGTTTCAGTTTTGTACTTTGCTACAATCGTATTGTAAAATTTTAGCTTTGATGTTTTTTTCTCTTTTGTCTTTCCAGTGTCTGATATATTCATTTTCTAATTTTTGATATACCACGTATTTCAGTCTATGTAGGCTGAGTGTGAATTGGTTTTTACAAATGTGATCAAGGCCTATAATTTCGAGTATCTTTCTAACAAATATCAACCATGGGGAAGTTGTATTTTCTTGTTGGTACATGAACTTATATAATTTATTGATGAGGGAAGTTTCTGTTAATTGAATTATGTGAATCCAATATATAATCATTGGGTATATTATCTTTAAACTTATTGGGATCTGCCCAATTCACCTAACACGGGAAGCACCATAGCTTCTTTGTGTACTCCAAGTATTTGCATACAGAATTTATTGTGTAATGTTTCATGTGGAAACTTATTCGATAAGCAGTCGTCAAAAAGATGTGCTAAATCGAAAGAATCATCCAGTTTGACTTGTATGTATGTATTCAATAGAAAGGAAAGCGTTGAAAGACAGGCGAATGGAGACAAAGAGCAGAGGCAGAAAAAGAGAGGCAGATAGGAGAAGATATGATGATCTGCGACGTACAGGTATATATGTGAGAGAGAGAGAGAGAGAGAGAGAGAGAGAGAGAGAGAGCGTGCGTGCGTTCACAAGCTTCTGAAAGTGCAGACGAAAGTGCGAGCAAACTGCTTGCCATCGCGTAGGTGGGAGAGACAAGGAAAATATATTCCGAAAGCAATCTTCACGGCAGAGGAGAATGTGTGTATAATGAGGTTTCTTAACTGCAGTTGTACAGGTTTCAACAGAAAATTAAAAAGAACACGGGGGAAAAAAACCCTGCCAATATGAAAAAAACCAGCTGACAACGGATATATCGCACTTCTCAAATAACACTGTGCTTACGTCACTTGGAGAAAGGATTTTTTTTTTCCAAAGAGGGTGACAAAAAGAAAGAAAAAAAGGTCTCGCAAGAGCGGAACTGTTATCACTGAAAAATAAAATAATATAATAATAAGCACCAACAATAAAACGAAAAAGAAGATGGAAAAAAAAAATCTGCAAACAGAATGACTACTACCTTTTTTGCCAGATGTACAATGTGAGAGAGAGAGAGAGAGACAGACAGACAGACAGACAGAGAGAGAAAATGAGGGAGCGCGACAGGGGGGAGGTATAAGAGAAAGAGAGAAAGAGGGAGGCTAGATGGCAGTGGTATGGTGAGGTAGTAAAACTGAGAAAAGAAAGCAGGGTGTATGGAGAAAAAACACAGAACATTTTTTTTTCAATGGAGGCGTGAGACACACACACACACAGAGAGAGAGAGAGAGAGAGCATATCATATCAGTATGGTAAATTCAGAAACAGTAAAGAAGACACGGAACTGATGTTATATGAGAGTTTCCTTTTTTGTTTCTTTTATGTTTTGCTGTAACAATGGGCGATTTTGTTGTTGTTGGTCTGTTGTTGTTTGGTTTTGTTGTTGTTGTTTTTTTGGGGGGGAGATGCGGGGGGGGGGGTGGGGGGGGGGGGGGGGGGGGGTAGAGAGAGACAGACAGACAGACAGAGAGAATGATTTTATTCACAAGTAATGACTTTCAATTCGTTTGATTTAAACAGGTTTTTTTTTACAAAATGTCGTAATACAAATTAATACAATGATGAATTCGACAGGTTAACAAGATTCTAATTAATATACCTTTCATTCCCTCCGTCCTACGCCTTTCTTATGCCAACTATTGCACGAAGAAATAGTTTTGTTTATTTGTTTATAGTATGTTAATCTAAGATGATGAAGTAATTTCCCTTGAACTACTCTGAATTAATTTTGTTTATTTGTTTAGAGTCTGTTCATCTAAGATGATGAAGTAATTTCCCTTGAACTACTCTGAATTACACTGTTACTCTAAATCCTTGGTCGGCAGTCTCCTCATCTTTGTTTTCAGAGAGAGAGAGAGAGAGAAACAAGTTCCTAAAAATTTTTAAAAAAAAAAAAAATTTCCCCTGTTTTGTAGACAAAGGAGGTTTATATATCTATTGCACCAGTCGAGACCAGTAACCTTTCCTGCAAATCTATCTGCCCGGTCATTTGCATAAATACTGCAATACGATGGCTCCGCAATGAGCGGTATCGCGACCAGGCGGCAGCGATTCCTTTCATACCCTCCCCCCCTCTCTCTCTTTCTCTCTCCCTAAAAGCCCCGGTTAAGGGTAGGCCCCACAGCATAGCACAGGTGGTACATCGCATATGGAATTATCCGCATACCATGACAGCCCCATGCAGAAGCTGACTGTAGAAGATACCGTCACAAAAACGATAGGTTCCGTGCTGAGCTGTGGAAAACTGTTCCGTGACTGCACGCGAAAATCCCCCTCCGACTGAATGAATGCGTTCTTCTTCATCCCCTCTCCCGCTTTCAGTCTCTAGCCAAAATCGCAACGGCTGATGGTCAAAGAAAAAAGTGTCAGCGGCTCTGCAGTGATGGGCGCAACAGCCAAGCAGATAAAGCCTCGGACTTTAACCTGAGGGCCCTGGGTTCGATCCTGGTACCGGCGCCTGGTGGATCAAGGATGGAGATTTTTCCCATTTCCCAAGTCCAAAGACGTACAGACATATTAGTGCCTAACATCCTTCATGTGTTCACACAGGCAGAAGATCAAACAGGCAAGTTTAAGATCTTGTAATCCACATCAGCATTCGGTGGGCTATGGAAACACAAACAAACCCAGTGGGCAAACTGTCGAAAACGGGGTTGCAGCCCAAGAACTCAAAATCAAAGTGGTTCTGTGAGAGAAAAAAAACAAGTTAGTTCATGTACTGCAAACATCTGAGGTTGAAACAGGAGGAGGGAGAGTGGGCAGGGATGGAGGTCGAGGGGGGTGGGGGGCGAGTCACGACCCCTCGATACGGTCAAGGGTAGTGTGGAAATACCAAGTCAAGGGACCGGGTGACTCATTCACCCACTCACTGGCAGTCCCTGACTCACTTGAATGAATGGTTTTTCAGCCCGAGTCGGGATGTCAAGAGAAATGGGCCTGTTCACCTGTCTCCTTGTTTCTCACACCGCACAGGTGGGAGACACGGGCCTTGGGGAACAATACAAGCAGCACAGGCATGAACAACCAACCCCTAGAAGGCACGAAACAGCGGACAGATAGGTGTTATCCTGAATCGCTTGTTCACTGGTTCGCCTGTTCCGGATTGAAGGATTCCCCTGTCACAAAACGGGTGAACCCGATTCGCTTTTCCCAGTTCGCTTATGCATTCAGTAGTGTGTGTGTGTATGCGCGCGCGTGTGCATAAGTTTAAGAAGAAAAAAAAACAACACCCACACACACAAATCTAAAAAAAAAAAAACCAACAACATACATCCCCCCTCCCCCACCCCGCGTCTTTATTGCTGCCCCGATGTCTATTATGACGGTCTGACGCTGGATTGACATCCCGCCTGGCAACACTTCCAAAAGGCATGCTGATATATTGTTATTTCTCACTGCTTTGCATCGGTAATCAGGAAGCAGCATTTGTCTGCCTCTCCTGCTTTGGATGAACTGCATCATGCGACACTAATGACAAAACTTTTTTTTTTCCTGAACTGAATTGCAATCATATTCGCTTGGAAGTGACTTCCATGTATGAGTGAATATTTCGCTCTGCCTCAAAATTGGTTGAAAATTACAAGCGTAATGATAGTGGTATCTGTGCCATAGACGTCGCGTTTTAAACATTCATCCGTGTGTGTGTGTGTGTGTGTGTGTGTGTCTGAAAGAGAGAGAGAATAAAAAGGTGAAACGTGTGTGACAGGTCAAGGGAGTGACGGGGAGACCAAAGTGTCAAACTCTGGAGAGCTCAGTGAGGAAGGACCGCACGATCAAAGAGTTGACGAAACTGGTAACGAGCGAATCGGACCTGTTCCTGCAGAGACAGCAGGCTTCAGGTCGAGGACAGATCTCTCAGTGACCTGGATTTGCCCAGTTTTGACCACAGTTCCCAGTGACAACGCTCCCCAGTCAATGTTTCACCCAGGAGTTCATCACTGACGCGACCACCCTCCCTCCATCTCTTGTGCCTCGAAGATTCATATTTGGTGAATGATTCTATTATCAAATGTGTTCACATATCTCACGGTTAACGAAAAGAAAAGAAAGGGAGTACATTCAGTTAAAGATGCGTGTCTACGCCAGCAACAATTACATAACAATTAAAACGGGACAAACAAAACGCAAAAAAGAGGGGTTGAAGAACCAACCAGGAGATGAGGCGTGTCTCCTGAGCCCCATCCGTACGGTACGTTTCTTCTGGACCCCTGCCAGGCGTTTCAGTCCAGAATTTATAACGACAAAATGCGTGTGGGTCAGAGCTGACAGGCCGAAACACAACAGCGACCTGATGTGTGGACCCACTAAACATAGCCAAGGACTAGGGGAAAAACCAGTTCTCCTCACGTGCCTATCTGCAGCACTGCCATGGGGGACGTGGAGGTGGTGTGTGTGGGGGGCGGGGTGTGGGGGGTCTTCGCCATGCCTGTCCCTAAACTGCTTGGTCCTTTCGCACAAAATTGGATGCGGGCAAAATGCAGGCTAACACACAGTTTCTTAAGTAAAAATATTTCAGTGCGGTTAGCCTCTCTCTCTCTCTCTCTCTCTCCACATGTTCTTTGCTTTAGGAACACAATCAGTCTGACAGTAGAAGCAGCACGAAAGTTCACCAGTGACAGGAGGCATTTATACTGCTTGCCTTCCCCTCACTTGCGTTGCTCCGTCTCCCTCTGTCTCTGTCTCCCAACCTCTGGCTGTCACCAGGGGTCAAAGGTTGCCCTCTGCCATTCCATCACACCTGCTCACCTGCAGTCTCCCCCATTCCTCCTTCCACTCCCGCCCACTCACAGAACGCTTTGGTACCGTTTCATATCATCAACCCGCTCACTTCTCCCCTCTGTTTCTTCTTCTGCCTTCCCTTTCCTCCCTCTCCAGTGACCCCCATCTCTTTTTCTTAAAGACAAAAAATATGCTGTTGATACAGACGTGCGTGCGTGCAAATATACATGTTTCTATAATCATAAATATATCAACAACTGCCTTTGTATATCATATATTAATAAAGTAATTATTATGTAATACAACTATTTACAATACTGTATGCAATATAACTATTTACAATAGTGTACAATAATGAATAAGGATGGGTGAAAATTATGGCAAACATAAGACCAACATGCCCAGCTCTAACATAGAAGTTGCCTCTGAAGCGTCACCAGTGCTGTTCCTCAAAAACGAAAACGTAAGTGTTGTGATATTTGAAGCCTCTTCATTTTCTTTTTTCTAACAAGATAGCGACCCCCTGGAAAGGCCGAGAGTTTCCATTAATTCTCACCCGAAGTATTCCTCCAATATGTGCTTCCCTGATGTGCTTACTGTTTTACACTCCGCTGACTTCAAAGGCAATAATTATTGTGGCACAAGGAATCCTTCTGAAGTCAGAAAAATGATGACTTGTGTAAAAGTGCAGTGGCTGTGGTGATCCACGACGGATGTCTACGTGGGGGAAGCGGAGTCAGATCTTAGTGCGACCAGACAACATTCCACACAAGACACCTAGACACGGCTGTTCCCTGTCATCCCCTCCCCTCCACAAGACACCACCATTTCACACAGCCTCTGTCCGTCACCTGTAAAAAAGGGACGGAAACCTATAACCAAGCTGTTCGACTTAGCGGAACTTGGAACAAAACAGTATCATTATTTGTTTTAAATAATAGTATTCAGACTACAAGGCTTTATCTGTTAATCAGCACCATCGAGACAGAAATTTACAACACCACCAAACCCATCTCTTACCAATATAAGATACGAAAACGATAGGAAGGAAACGATTTTTGAAGCAAATTCAGTTTTCAAGCCGTTGTGTTGGGTGAAATGACACGAGCACTTTTTCGCACACGGGTTTTAAGCTTTGGATATCCGTTTGATTTTCACATCTATGTTTTGACTATATAAGATGTGTGTTTGTTTTTTTTTTCTTTTTGTGTTCAGAAAAGCCACACAAATGATCATTTCGGGCTTATTTACCGACAATCATTGTCAGCTGATTTCATCCAACAGAACTCTGAACGAGGAGTCAGGGGTGGGGGGACTCATGCATCTCGACTGTGTGAAAGTTTTCAACACTGAAGTCAGAACGGTGTGTGTCCAAGGCTTCGCTGACCACACATAACGTCGATTGCCATCTCTCTTCTCACTCAACTCCCTATGAAAAAAAAAAAGTTTTTATACAAAGCTCTAAAATTCACATAAATTACTAGTTCGTAAGAAAATTTTCACTGATCTAAATTCTGAACCGTAGTGCAATTTAAACTATGGTTTTGTTTGACAATTATCTTGATGCTCGCATGTATAGTTATGTGATGTTTACACACTATAATGTTCACATACAACTTCATAAAGGGCCTTGGCCGATACACGAATAAATCATCTCCCACGCCCTCCTGCCCACCCCCTCTCTCTCTCTCTCTCTCCGTGTTTCTGATTCCGTTGTCCTTACACCCACCCACCCCCTGCTCTTTGTTTTCATTTATTTCTTTATTTTTTATTGCCTTTGGCCAAAGTACAATTATACCATCTAAGTCTGTTATCTGTTTCGGCAATTAATACCACGCCTACCACTCTTCCCCAGCTGGTCCAGTGGCGAATTCCATGTACCGTCTAAGTGCCCAAACCACAGACACCTCAGGTTGAAACATTCCATAAAAAGTACAAGGTCGCACTAGAGACGACGTCAACAATGTGCGGCAATTCTGAATAGTTGTCTCGATATCGTTCCCAATTTTCTTCTTCCTGCAATGAATCACATGTCTGTACCAATACATCTGGCTAAGGAAGGATAACATGTTTTGTCATCGCTTTACTGCCTTCACTATGATGCTCTTTAGCTGATTAAGATAGGACAGATTATAACTCGGTCCTTATTTAGGTTTGATTATATTCATCATTTCTGCAAAGGATGACAGACCTATTATGTGCAATTAAAAACCATTTTGTTCTTGTTCTTATTCTCTCCTTCTCGCACCAGCACACGATGACATGTACTAATAATCCTCCCACCACTGTGGTCTTCTCGTCAACCCAAATCGCTTTCAGCACAAGGTGAAAGATGCGAGGTGTCAAAAACAACAACAAAAAACCACAGCTCCAGCGGTGACTTAGGTCCTAAGACTTGTGGCGCCCGAGGAGTGTGACCTCCCGACGATGACCACGTGCTGCCTGCCCACATCCATCATCACCGCGCGGCCATTCACAGCCCAGCGAACATGTCCCTCCCCGCGAAAAACACACCCTTCATCAGCTTGACAGACGCCATCTAGCGGCAGCAGCTCATGCGCGGAGGAGAAAACAGTACCGGGCTGTCAGCGGTGGACATCCACTCAACCCTGACCTCGTCAACCCCCAACATGGCTGCCTGACCTCCTCCTCCTTCCTCTTCCCATCACCGTCCCATCCCCCCCCTCTCAGCACAGCTGCTTCAAACCAGTGTCTTCAAGGTCATCGTCACACCCGCTTCCCATCTTTATTACTATTATTATTATTTCATTTGTCTATTTCCCGCCTGCTTTTTGGTTGCCCTTTTTTGCTTTTCTGTTTTTGTTTTATATATTACATGATTAATGTAACTGTTAAGATTTTGTCTTCTTTTACACAGCGCCGCACTGCAAGCTTATGGACAGAAAAATGTTCACATTTATGCTGTTCCCATGTGGAAAGTCTTCACGACTTACGTATGGTTTGTTTCGTTTTGTTTTTGTGTTAATGACCAGAAAATGTTAATGGATTTCTGCTTGCTTTGCTTTGTTCTGCTTCCGCAGAACACATGACCTGCTGCCTTCTTGCAAAATACCATCCATAACAGTAGATCTGTTCTGGATCGCATCACAAGTTTTATATAAGACACAAGACAGGCGCAAATCTCTGGTCACAATTGCCCTTTTCGTGCGCGAACAAAGATTGCACCGTAATTAATTCATGCTGCAGACAAAATATTAACTTCTTCAGGTCTGCTTGTGCATTATAAATCGACTTTTGAGCTTCAAACAGTCATCATGTTTAACTTCTTCAGGAATTTTTTTTAACTTCTTCAGGTTTGCTTGTTCATTACAAATCGACTTTTCAGTTCCAAACAGTCCTTTTTTTTTCTTTTTTTTTTTCCTGTGGGTATGTCCTGAGAACAGTCTTTGTGCTGACCGCTCCTTTGAGAACGCACGCCGGCCGGCCTACAGGACAAAAAGGAGACGTTGGAAGAACCGTGACTCTGCAGTGTTCACCAAACCCAGAACAAAATTCACACTGAAAAGTCAGGCGCGCCTGTCCCGCTCTGGCCCGAACAGCCACAGGCCAGCATGCAACGGACGAGCAGACGTGGACCACTCCATTCATTCGCGAAGCCTAGCCATTAAGTCGTTTCTTTGTGTGTGTGTGTGTGTGTGTGTGTGTGTGGTGTTTTGTTGTTGTTTTTTCTTCATATTTTTTTTTTTAAGTTGTACAGCAAAACATCAGTACTCTAAGTAAATGCAATAATACCACCTCTAAGTTGTAGAACAAAACATCAGTATTTTTAGTAAATGCAACAATTCCACCTCATCAGTACTTTAAGTAAATGCAACAATTCCACCTCATCAGTACTTTAAGTAAATGCAACAATTCCACCTCATCAGTACTTTAAGTAAATGCAACAATTCCACCTCAAAGTTGTACAACAAAACATCAGTACTTTAAGTAAATGCAACAATTCCACCTCTAAGTTGTACAACAAAACATCAGTACTTTAAGTAAACGCAACAATTCCACCTCTAAGTTGTACAACAACATCACCAGTATTGAAAGTAAATGCAACAACTCCACCTCTTAAGTTGTACAACAAAACATCAGTACTTTAAGTAAACACAACAATTCCACCTCTAAGTTGTACAACAAAACATCAGTTCTTCAAGTAAATGCAACAATTCCACCGCTAAGCTGTACTTCAAAACACCAGTACTTTAAGTAAATGCAACAATTCCACCTCTACGTTGTACTTCAAAACACCAGTACTTTAAGTAAATGCAACAATTCCACCTCCAAAGATATGAGAAAATCTCAAAATAAGCAACGTAACCTACCTACGTCGTCAGAGTCTTTCGAAACATACTGCAATGATTGTGTTTAATGCTGCGATGCACCCGTATGCTTCATCGTGAGTTTATACTGTGATTCAGTCTGAATGGTTTGTACAATCATTTCTCCGTATTAAGTTGATGTTTGTTATACTACACAATCTCTTTAATTCACGGAGAGGTCATGAAACGCATGTCTTTCACGTGCTTTGTTGGAGAGACTGTGCAATGATGATGCAATCTAGAAACCACTTGATACCTTTCACAAATTTATCCCCTGTGCGGATTTCTTTTCGTGCAGCCAACATTGTTGCAAAAAGGTGTGTCTAACACTACCTCAGTATCGCAGGGCAGTTTTACAATCGTCACACAAACACAGCTCTTCAAGGTGTTCTTGGGACAAGAAGCGTGCTTTATAAAGAGGCTGACTTTGGGTTGTTTTCTAACAAACACTTCAAGGTAATGTTTGAAATATAGATGATAAGGTTTGCAATACAGCTTTGCTCTTTGATCAAAAATTATTAAAAGCTGAGTTACGTGCTTTCTTTCCAGAATTTTCTGAACACTTTCTGGTAAAGTTCACAATAATTATAGGGTGAATATTCTAAGGAAGGACTTTACTGTCCACATGTCTGTTTTGTTTTTGTTTTTGGGTAGGTGGATGTATGTGTGTGTGTGTGTGTGTGTGTGTGTGTGTGTGTTTTCACCTTTTGTGGGAGGGGGGAGGGGGTATTGGGGGTCAGAGGGTGGGGGGGTTGTGTTGTGATTAAATATCGCCTTAACATCCACAAAGCCCGTGCTGGGCAGCAGGCAGTAAATACTGTCCCATAAACATCTATGCACGTACAAAAACCCAGTTTCATTTTGCTCACACTGGTGAAACATGTCATCTTTCCATTTCTCTATTTGTCAAGTCTCTCTCTCTCTCGATGATGAACCACATCCACATTTTCTTTTTTTTTTTTTACTCTTTTGATTATAATCCACACCCACTGTCACCCTCTCAATTACAAGTGCAGTATTCCCCCTCACAATGTAAACAATACACACACCTGCACGTTCACACGATCGGGACAGGCGGGGAGAGAAGAAGGAGGGGGCGGGGCAGTGACCGCCGAGAGATGTGACAGATATTTAATTTTTTTTTTTTTTTTTGAATTTAAAAACCCGCAGAGGAGGGCTGAGGTCAGAGAATGAGAGAGAGACTCAGTGTGTGTGTGTGTGTGTGTGTGTGTGTGTGTGTGTGTGTGTGTGACAGAGACAAAGAGAGACTGCGAGGCAAGTTCAGAGTGAGAGACAGAGATCTGGCAGGGGTGGGGGTTGGGGAGGTGAAGGGAGGGGGACTAAGGTGGGGAGATGGATGATAAACGCGGAGCTGTCGCGTGAGGACATGATCTAAGAGCGGAGCATCACGCGCCAGTCTGCCCCCTGACCTTGTCCGCTGTGTTTTTTAATACCCACCCGTCACGCTTCGTATCCCTCTCGTTTGCTTCTGTCCCTCCGTTCTCCTCCACAGCCCCCCCCTCCCCCCCCCCCACACACACGAACCCCTAACACCCCCCCCCCCTACCTCTCTCTCTCTCTTACCATCTCTCCATCCCTTCCTTCCTTCCTCCCATGGCCTGCTCTTCTCCCACCTCTTGTTACTATCTGCACCGCCTCTCTCTCTTGGACTCCCACACACACACATGCAAGCGGTTACGCGCATGCACGCACGCTACTGTCTTATACACGTGCGCGCAAGTCTTCTCTCACATACAAATTTTCGTTCATACAACTGCATGCGCGCTCAAGCACACACACACGTGCTCGCATGGACACACACACACACGAATGCACACACATAAAACACATGAACGCGCGCGCGCGCACACACACACACACAGCTCCGCCTCCCACCACACCCGCTCTTATTCTTTTTTTCTTTTTTTTCTTTTCTTTTTTTTCCCAACAAATATTTTTTGTCGTTTTTCACGGTACAGTAACTCGTCATCACGGGATTCCACCCCCCCTCCCCACTAGACTTGTCGGAGGTTGTCCGAGTTAATGTAAGCACAATGGACCCGTGGCAAGAACTGGGGTGCTCTTCTCTCTCTCTCTTCTCCACAAGGAGGTATTCGGCAGGTAAGGGGAAAGTGGTGTTTGCCGTCGACGTCACCTTCAACCGCGTCACGTTACTCAAGCCCCCCCCCCCCCCCCACCTCCCACATCCCCCACCCCACACACACACATTCATCTCCCCCATCCACCATCCCCAAACCTGGTTTGCACTCCGCTGAACCTCACGTCAGCCCATGGAGATGAAAAATCTGCATGGTTCCCTTCTTTCTCGTTACCTTGAGGTGGGGAGGTGGGAGGGGGGGGGGGAAGAAAGAGACAAAGGAGGACAGAGACAGAAAGGGGACGGGGAGGGTGGGGAGACAGAGAATGAGGGGGAAGGACAGGCAAAGCAGGTGGGTGGTGGAATCAGCAGCACAAGGGCTGGGTTGCACGAGCGATCTCTCAACACTGAATTAGCTCATCGTTAGTAAGACTTTTCCATGGTCTACGCTCCGGACTTTGGGGAAAGCAAACTTGACGCTGTAAACATCGGTTAGGCAACCGCTTTACAGCTGCGCGGGCTGCAGAGATTTCCTGTAGTGCTGCAAAAGCGCCATACGTAAACCAGGTAGTTGACAAGGCGGAAGAGGTCACCGAGATATATACGTCAGCTTAGTAATGCTAAGAGTTGTCTTTCACAGTGCACACGCGTCATTATTGTCAATACCTTCCTCATGGTTGCACACACATTTTGGGGCGGTACCATTTAGAATCCAAATATCTAAGGGTGACTGATGCGTAAAGTGTTAGAGCTGCGTGTGGGATGAAGAATCGCTTCTGTGCAAGGATTATGTTATATTCTTGCTGTTCTTTCTGAATGTCCTTTATATCTCTGGTGTTTTGTTTCTCTGTAGCTAGCTGTGAAAAATGAGTCTTGATTTTAGCATGTGGCTGTTCAGCTGAACGTCCAGGTATAATGTTACTTGCGATTCATAATTCTATTATTATTATATTCACTTATATGATAAAAATCACGTAATATATAATATCCACAATAATAATAACGATAACAACAATAATAACCATCATCATAATCACTATAATAAAGTGCTCTTCTATAGCTCTGTTCCCTCACAAAGCTGATCACGGCGTTTAACAAATTACATATAACAAAGATACAACAATCATCAAGAGGAAACAAAGAACAACCGGCCAGGTATATATATATATATATGTGTGTGTGTGTGTGTGTGTGTGTGTGTGTGTGTGTGTGTGTGTGGATGTACTGTGCCACAGGTGCTGTTTCATTCACTGCACAGCCTGAATGATATCAGGTGAGTGTGGCCGTTAGCATCATTTTGAATGGAGTTCAGCGCTTCTCTCAACAATGCACACCACTCTAAATTGCGGAGGCCTTGAAACAATGCACACCTTCATCCACTGAATGCAAAGAACGCATCCACGTTCAATAAACTTATAGATACATTATAGACATGGCAGTCTGTCACCAGGCAACACACAAACCGAAAATTGCGCTTTGAGAGAACACGATCGTCAGACTGTTGCCATCACAGCGCAAATACTTCAGAATGGCGCCGTATGAAACAACATGCTCCTTCATTATATATATATATATATATATACCCTCGGAAGCGCGCATACAATCAGAGCGAAAGCGAGCAAGGGAGCGGCGAGAGAGGAGACAGAGAGACAGATTAAGAAACAAGAAACAGAGACAGATAGAGAAACAGAGAGACAGACAAACAGACAGAAAAACAGAGACAGATAGAGAAAGAAACAGAGAAAGACAGTCAAACAAACAAGGAGATACAGAGGTAACAATCCAAAGACAGACAGGGCAAGAGAAACTGACGCAGAGAGAGACTGCGAGGGAGAGACAGAGATACATGGAGAAACAGAAAAACAAGTGAACATGGTACCAAACAAATGAATACAGACGCCAGCTTCTCATTGAGCAAAACCACTGCAAATAAATACGATACCATGCACAAACTACATACACCACATCATAATCAGTCATCAGACTGAGACCTACATAAAAAAAATAACACAATGTTTACAAAAATCCATCAACCTCTCAACACAGACGCGCGCGCACGAACACATTAACGAGCGCGTACCCGTTAAGCATTATGCAACACAAAACACGTGTCCACCTGTTGCATTGTGAGGTGAAGACAGGGCTTGGGGCTTCTTTAATCATATACTTTTTAAAGCTGATCAGACACGGAGCATAATTATGGATCAGCCCACACACGTTGACGCTTCCTTGAAATAGAAACTAAACAAAAACTTAGGTGGTCAGTATGACATCATGATGAGACAAACATGTCTCTATGACGTCAAATTTTGTCACTACAACAGGACTAGAGGAAAACGGAGCTGTCAAAAGAGAACATCATATTATCACACTATCACAGCTTCTAGAGTGAACATAGTCATCACTATGGCGTCACGAGAGAACATAATTATCATCACAGCTTCGTGAGCGAACACAGTAATCATTATGGCGTCACCAGAGCATATAATACATTGCGACGCCATTTAAATACCTATCTTCACTGAGTCAGAAGAAACCAGGAAGTTAAAATTATATTCATTTGAATAATTCCTTTTGTTTAAATAAGGCCATGAAAGAACACACGTGTATACCTAACAGGAAAGAGCACATTATGCATTGTGCAATGGTGTGCTTGCTCGCCTTCATGTACAAAAATTAATACAGTGCTCTTGTGTGTTTTGCATTAATGTGCGAGTTGGGATTGAAAAATAATGTGGCATCAGTATGCCTCACTTTAGGCCTGATACTGGCGATTGTCCGCAACCACAGCGTTGAACAGTTTTATAACTTCCTCTTCCGTGCCAACAGCTTGTTCAGCCATGATGTGCACATTCCTTTCTGAGCCGTTACACTGTTTTTTATTCGCCCAGGGGCGTTTCACATTCCTTCTTCGGCGTGAAGAGGACGAGTGCGCCTGCGCGTGTCTGTGTGTGTGTGTGCGCGCGCGCGCGCGCGCGTACTTCGTGCCGTGGACGTAATTGCGTCACGACATACTCAAAACGGAGGCTGACCTCATTGAACGAACGATGACGAACTGGTATGAGTTCAGGTTGTACTGAACGTGTGTTGTGCATTGCTCTGCTCATCTTTCTGAATGATAGATATATCCTGTGGGTAAAACTGTGGTGTGTACACATTCCACTGTTGTTTTGAAACGGTCTGTTTTAAAATAGATTTCGGGTAGAATACATGTGTTCTTTTCAAGGATATGTTCACTTAAAGTGCAAGCAGTCTAACTGTATGTGTGATACTCACAGGATATAAAAACAAAACTCAAAGAAACGCTCAACTGTTCATGCACGCGCGCGGGCACACACACACACACACACACACACACACACACACATGCACACGCACACATATTCGTGCAAAGCAGAATATAATTCCGTACCCGTTGTGCAAACCTGTGAAAAAAAAAAAAAAAAAAAAAAAAAAAACAACGACTCGATGTGTTCGACAGCATGAGAATTACTGCCCAAAGTGGCGAAAGTTCACCATGACGCATATATAAATATTCCTGTATTCATACACTGTTCCCTCAAAAAATGTGCAATGCTGTTATTTTTTTCTTCTGCTATAAACTAATAAAGCCAGTAACAAAACGTTGATGTCTTGATTATGAACATGAACCCCCTTTTCTTTTTCTTTTTTTTTATGAGGAATTGGGTGGAAAGAGGAGCAGAAGGACGATATATCTCAAAATGTCTCACATGATTAGTTTAATTATTTTGTAAAGCATATTATGGACATAGATCACTGTTCTCTCTCTCTCTCTCTCTCTCTATATATATATATATATATATATATATAATGTGTGTGTGTGTGTGTGTGTGTGTGTGTGTGTGTGTGTGTACGCGCGCGTGTCTGTGTACCTTTCCGCTATTTTGCTCCACCTCTGATCCCTGATTTTTCATGTAGTGCAGCGTATATTGGCAAGTGTGAATGCTTTGACACCTTGACGAAACAAACACTGCCACCCCTCCCCCTTCCACCAATACACTCACAAAAGAGCGAAAGGGTTCAATGCTGTTATACTGAGAGGGCAGAGTCTAATGGAGAATGTGTGAAAGCCCAAAGATGAATTGTAATGACACTTTAAGATGGCTGACAGCTGGTGTCGCCCAAACACGGTCGAATTACGAAATTATTCATGATGGACTTGACCCACTAATCGCAGGCCTGTATCTTTTACCAACACACAAACTATAGTCGTTACAAAGCAGTGTTAGGAAACGTTCGTGCACGTTCCACTGAGTAGCACAGAGATTGTACATATTCCACATTCACCTACAATTCATACAGCACAGGCAGTGGGCGGGTTGTGTTAGTTTCATTTTTTCTTTCATCTCGACGAAACCGATATCTATTGTGACATGTTCTAGAAGCGAAAGAGGAAATCCGCATAGTATCTGATCCGGAAGGCAATATGCGTGTGGGCGTTCCGAGACCGATGGTTTGTTTTTTATCACCAGAAATTATACGATCGCCTTCTTTTTGCTGTTGTCTTGTTCTGAGAGTGATGTCTTCTTGAATTACATTGCCTGAAATCGTAAGTCATGTTATCTACATCTGTATCCAGCTAGCTCGAAATTCGCGTGTTCATAATAACAATAATAATAATATTTGTTTTAAAGGAAGTAAGTGTGGGGTTGTGGCGGACTGAAGAAGGCAGTGAATTCCAGGTTTGTACAGCTGAAGAACTGACAGCTCTCCCGTCGTGTTTCTTTCTCTCTGTTGACGTTTGGAATGCAAAAGATTCTATTATAATCAGTAGAAGAACCGAGAGATCTCTGATGAACACACTTGCAAGGTCTGAAGGATGAAGTCTGTCATCTTATTACTGTTCCTTTTTTTTCTAAACAGATGAGTTCAAGTTCTTTTTTAATAACACACGCACGAGTTTCACCTTGTCTATTTCTCCCGCACCTGTCTCTGAACCAAAACTTTTACGTCACTTCCCCTTGCTTCTTGAGACCAATACTTTCTTATCCTTTCTTGTCAACGTGTCGAAATCAGTGTCTGCTTCCGAGTTCCTGACGTTCCTTTGATGAAGCAGCCCACTTCATATTGCAAATCACGCTGGTCTGCTTCGCCTGACTTTGAAAGCCGAGGCACTGTATACTGATTAGAATCAGAGCTTTTATGGTCAGACACCTTGAGTGGCTTGGTGAAATAAATCTCCATAATCTCTTTGCTCTTCCACACCCCTTCCCCACTCTTGCTCCCCCTACTGACCCTTATCTCCCCGCATGGGTCAACCAAATCCCAAAAATGGTCTTTACAAACAGTGTTTGCTGGAAACAAGACTTAGCTGCTTTATCTATCTGAAGGCAGTGTGTGTGGCGCGGGGACTTTTGATTCGGGGTCGGGGACAAGCGGGGGTAGGTTACGGTAATCCTGCAGTGTAGGGGTGTGCGCGACTCGATTCCTAAGTCGTTTGCCGTCGTCTGCAAGTGACGGATAAAAACGGCCCACTACAACGGCACACCCTTCCTCTGATAATCTGGGGTCGTGCCCTCCTCGCCTTGAACGTGCGTGCCCGGCATGAACTTAAACTTTCTCCGTTCTTTTTCCTCATTCTTCAATACGTCTACACGCGCGCGCCCCCCCCCCCCCCCACCCCACTCCTCCCCATCCCCCCCCCCCCCCCAAACCCCCACCTGCGCCCCCACTCGTTGCCATTGACAGCATTTCCTGTCATAACATGCTGAGAATGACTGCAAAGAAGTTTTTACCTGTAACTGATAATGGCAGTACTTTTTTTCCGTTTGGTGCAAATGGTGTGATTATTTTGGTGGTTTTATTTATTTATTTATAATACGTTGCTTGAAAACCGTTATTTTTTTCAACCCTGTTAGGTGTGACTGCTCATCTACAATAATTAATTGCTGGAAAAGGGGGTTCTGTACCCTAGCAAATTAAAAGGGGTGCATTATGCGTGCGTGCGTGTTTGCGTGTGTGTGTGTGTTGGAGGTGGGAGTCGTAATCATATCTCCTCTGATAATATAAATTTCTGAAGGAACCGCGTCATGAAATTTTTGTGCTTACAACTTTGCCATTACACTTTACAGAACAAGCAAACAAATAAAAGCAAAACAAACACAGGGTAAACAAAAAATCACGCAAACGGAATGTAGTACTCTATATGTAGTATTAACGCGCGCGTGTGTGTGTGTGTGTGTGTGTGTGTGAGAGAGAGAGAGAGAGAGAGAGAGAGAGAGAGAGAGAGAGAGGTGGGGATGGAAGAGGGGAGAAGATGGGAATGGCTGCACAGGACCCTGAAGAGTCACTGAGTGTTGCGATGGGTGTTTTCTTGTGGACCTTTCCGCCTCTTCCTACACACACACGCGCGCGCCACTTCACAACTAATATGAAGAACAGGAAACACAATTATGACGAGCCATACTTTTCCACCAATTCAGACATGACTTTGACACTGGCTGGAGTGGGGAAAGGAAGAGTGGGAAGGAAATTCTATTCCACAGAGAGAGGGCGGAGAGAGAGAGGATGACTGACTGACAGACAGGAAGAAAAAGAACAGGAAATGAAAACAATGTGCTGACACACAAGCAAAATTAGAAACGTCAGATTTATCAGCCTATTACTTCAGCAGAGACAGGAAAGCTATATAGTTAAATTATGTATCCCAAGTTCTAGACATGTCAGATGATTTTTCTTGTTCTGTTGACAGTATGTTGTGTGCTACTGTGTGCATGTCGACACACCAACGGAATTTCTGAAATGGGTTTCCAGTCTGTGGCACAGACATGCGCAAGACAAGCGCAACAGGTTGAAGTAATAGACATTCAATCTGGGGGTCCTGGGTTCGAATCCCGGTCACAGCACTTGGTGGGTCATGGGTGGAGATTTTTCCCATCTCCCAGGTCAACAGATGTGCAGACCGGCTAGTTCCTGAATCCCTTTCCGTGTGTGAACGCAAGCAAGAGAACTAATTCGCACGTTTAAAGACTCGTAACCCATGTCAACGTTCGATGGGGTCTGGAAACAAGACCAACAATCAGTTATGCAACTGTATCGGGACCCACGAGACCAAGGAGATGGAAAAGAATGGGTAAGGGTCAGAGTGTTCAACAGGGTTTGCCAGAACTGCTACTGTGGAGAGGATTAGCCACGGCCTGCACTGGCTTCCTGCCCTTTCCCGCATTAATCGTTCATTTACCCACGACCCGCACATACATATGCACCCAAAGCCAGCAGATCATTCTTCGCCACATTATTGGCGTAATTTCACCATTGGCATTCTTTCATGAGTGAGTTAGGCATTTGTGATTATACAATCTCTCCCTCTCTCTCTCTCTCGTGTGTGTGTGTGTGTGTGTGTGTGTGTGTGTGTGTGTGTGTGTGCGAGCGCGCGCGCGCGTGTGTGGTTTGGCTTAGCTCCCATTTCGTGCCGGACATGTGACAGGAAATGTATTGCAGCAGAATCATTCGACTTCAAGATAACTGAAAGACAAAGTCGGGACAGCTTGAAAAGAAAATCATGAGACTGTTGAAAACAACAACAAATCTGCTAAAACAGCTGGAAGAATCAACAGAAAAGCATGGTGGAAAAGTCGAAAAAGTAACAACTGAAGCCAGAAGAGAAGCAATCAATATCAAAGACGTTAAAACGGTACAAAGAAACAAACAACTGAAACCGAAACAGTTGATTTCAAACGGATGGAGGGAGAAAAGGCTTAACAGGAAACAGCGGAAAAAGAAACAGTTCACAGTGGAGACGAAGTGAGCTGACGCGGAAAAGAAAAGAGATAGAAAATCACACACACACACACACACACACACACAGTGAGAGAGAGAGAGTTTTATCGACTGTCAGGTGTGCCCTCTTTGCCCTCTTGACAAAAGTCTCAGTTTCGTGTGCAGGTCAGTCAGACTCGGTGGTCACGAAACCACAACACACGTTACTTCGGAAACATACACGCGCGCGCGCGCGTCCCGCACGCCTCTTTCAGTTAGGTACGGTGACCCCAGAGACTGACCATGCAGCAGTATCGGTCCAGGTCTCTCTTCCTGTGACCGGACACCGATCTAGTTCTGGACCCTGCTGTCCAGTCCATCGTGGATGTGGAAAGGAAGCGGAGTGGCGCCGGATGAAAGGGGTAACAGACGGACATCGCTGTGCCATCTCTTCCTGCGCCATCCTTGTCTGATCAGTCAGCAGTCCTTCCCCACGCCACTCTTTTTTCTTTCTTTCTTTTTTCTCTCTTCTTCTTCTTTTCTTTTCTTTTTGCCGCTATGTGCTGATGGTTCAAGAAAATCGTCTTTTCTGCAATGGTTGCAATGCTATGCATACCGTTTAGTTGCGTCTCTCTACACGGATCAGTGATTTTGGCCCAGTGAAGGGTGTGTGGGAGGTGAAGTCTGAGGGTTTCCCAACACCCACACCAAAGAACAACAGCACAGACCACACACCCTGAGGGGAAAAAAATTGCGAAAGCTTATTGGTCGTTAAACTCGACTGTCTGTTAGGGAAATGGGTGAGGGGTATTGGTTTCAGTTTAGGTTGGTCGTATGTTTGTAAAATGATAGTGCATAATTTAGGCTTTTTCATGTGATATGTATGATGTGTGTGTGTGTGTGTGTGTGTAAATTTTGTGCCTGACAGGTTGGCTGACTGTAAAGGGTTATGCATGTAAGTTTTTCGTTTTTCTGTTTAAATGCATGTTTTAAACGTCGGTTGGGCATTTTTACATGGAAAGGTGCTTTATAAATTAAGACATTATTATTTGTTTGTTGTTGTTTTGCTGTCTGTGATGGACTGAGGCAGACTATACAAGGTTTCTGGACCAGTACAGCCCACACCCTGTCAACACGCTGCGATTGATTCATTGACTGATTGATAACGATACTTATATAGCGCCTATCCTCGGTCGGAGACCAAGCTCTAAGCGCTTTACAAATACTAGGTCATTTGCACAAGCTGCCTACCTGGGTAGAGCCGACTGACGGCCGCCACTGGGCGCTCATGTCACATTTTTTACGTGAATGACCGTTTTGTTATTTACCCCGCTATGTAGGCAGCCACACTACGCCCTCGGAAGTGTGCATGCTGGATATGTTGTTTCCATAACCTACCGAACGCTGACATGGATCACAGGATCTTTAACGTGCGTATTTGATTTTCTGCGTGTGTATACACACGATGGGGGTTCAGGCACTAGCAGGTCTGCACATATGTTGACGATCTCGGAACAATCTCTACCTTTTATCCACCAGGCGCCGTCGCCGAGATATATACGACGAACGACGCTATCCTTAGAGTTCAGTTTTAGGCTGTTTACATTATGGCCTGTTAGCGTGAAGGAAGGAATTTCAAGTCAGTGTTCCAGGTGTTGCAGCCGTCAGTGATTTTTAGGGGCTCATCGTTAGAATAATAATAACAATAATAATAACAACAACAACAACAATAATAATTATAATGATAAGTTGTTTGTTCTTTAAAGTGTTGGGTTTCTTATTTTTGTTCTTTTAAACCGTCTTCGACACTGGGCAAAATATCTTAAACGTTTCGGGGGGGACGAAAGTCCGATGTGGCCAAAACCACGCGCTCTCTTGTAAAGTTCTGTGGTCCCGGATTTCAGGTCCTGTTTGGGATGGGAAATTCCATGGTATATGGCTGCTGTGACTGAGACTGTTTTGTTTATTTGTTGTTGTTGTTGTTTTCAGTGTTTCTACACAACCAGTCAACGCTGTTTATTACGGTGATTTTATCACACAACCAGTTTCGACTGTTTACAATCTGTTCACTTCACAACCAGTCAAGACCGTTCACTGCAATATGTTCGCTAAACAATCAA
This sequence comes from Babylonia areolata, assembly GCF_041734735.1. Classification (NCBI taxonomy): domain Eukaryota; kingdom Metazoa; phylum Mollusca; class Gastropoda; order Neogastropoda; family Buccinidae; genus Babylonia; species Babylonia areolata. Next base: position 27,003,096 of record NC_134882.1, on the reverse strand, counting down.
TCGACACTGTTAATTACAATGTGTTTCACTACACTACTACACTGTTAACTCCAATGTATTCACTACGCGACCACTCCACACTGTTCATTAACTCCAGTGTGTTCACTACACAAGCACTCCACACTGTTCACTACAGTACACAACCAACCAACACTGTGAACTAAATCACTACTGTGAACCTCAACGTGTTAACTGTAAAAACCAATGAAAAACGCCAGCACAGTTCGCCAGAGCTGGGCGCACATTTTTTATCAGTAACTGAACCACCCACAAAACTGAAATGATCCACTGACCACTACCCGATGGAATTCACTGACCACTACCCGATGGAAAAGGCGTGTGGGAGTCAATTTCCGTTTGAAACATTACCACATGCTCTTACCCAGGAGGGAGGCCTTAAATTATCACTTTCTTTTAACACAGCACCAGTGTCCGCTCCTCAAACTGGTGACAACTGGCACAACGTAATAAACTTGTGTTTCTTCATTTGTCTTATTTTCTAAAGGAACACAACTTGATTTATTGTGTTATTGCTTATTGTTTGAAACACACACACACACACACACACACACACACACATAATATTGAATTGCCCGTACCGTTCGTTTGTAGTACCTTAGCCTGGTTTTCAAAGTTTTCTTCAGGTCTTGACTTGCATACTCACTGGGTTTTCTTTTTTAACACTGCCATTTCCCCCAACCTCTCACACACCCTCACCGCCCACTGCTTCAACCAACCAGGAAGATTTATTTCTCTGTATGTCATATGACGATCAGAAGACAACTCACAAAAACGCTTCCTTTCCCTCTATCCTTCCTTACCAGGGGAAGAAACAAAAAGCAATTTGTTTCCGAGATGTCGCTTGCAGTGAATGTTGTCAATACTTGGCAAGTGTAGAATACGTACATACAAACCGCATGGCAAAGACATTATTGACACTCTCTCCCTGTATGTGTGCGTGTGTGTGTGTCAGCGCGCATAAGCGTTTGCATGCGTGTGTGTGTGTGTGTGTGTGTGTGTGTGTGTGTGTGTACGCGCATTCTTGCGTGTGCGTGTGTTCAAAATATGTATGCGCGCGCATGTCTTACACACACAAGAACACACACATACACACATGTACACATACACATCTTTTTGCACCACGCGGCCAGGAAGTTATTTTCAATTGCGGTCTGGACCTGCTCTTTGCTTTCCTTCACAATTACAGACTACCACCCTCCTTTCTTACTACCTTCACACACAGCAGGAACATTCTCTCTCTCTCTCTCTCAATAAGGAAGTTGAAGGTGTACCTTCGCAGAAGACGATCATTAACTCGTGAAATCTAAACTGACAGCTAACACACGCTCACACTCTGTTCGGCGCGAACTTGTGTGTGTGTGTGTGTGTGTGTGTGTGTGTGTGTGTGCGCGCGTGCGCGCGCGCGCGAATGTCCTCAAACGGCGAAGGCGGGGTTGTTAAGATGTACTTGCTCTTTAACACGATCGTTGATGAAGAAATCAATCAATTTCTCTTCACACACACACACACACACTCCTTCCAAACACCCTTGCGAATGCCAAAAAATTGCACGTCTCTTCCCTCTAGGCACGAAAAGCGAGGCTTTGCCAACCTGAAAAATTAAAATGGAGTGTGGAGACGCAGAAAGCAACAAATATTACCACAGCTGATTTTAAGGAGCTTCCCTCTATCCATTCTGACCCACAGACGCAGGCACAAAATGTATGAACAGTCAGGGAAGAGGAAGTGTCAGGGGATGCTGTGAGTGATCTGAACACTATATCATTGGGGCGACATGCTCAGGGATATGTCATTATATTCACCAAGGGTACAACATGTCACTGGGGCAAGGGATAATAATAATAATAATAATAATAATAATAATAATAATAATATTTATATAGCGCAGAATCTTGTGCAGAGATAAATCTAAGCGTTTTCACACCAGTCATTCACACGCATGCATAACTCAAAACTGAAGAGGCAGAGGAGGGAGGCTATCTTGTGAAGAGGCGTGTTTTAAGGCCAGACTTGAAAGAGCTGAGTGCGGAGACCTGACGAAGTGAAAGAGGAAGTTCATTCCAAATGCAAGGTCCAGAGACAGAGAAAGAACGGCGTCCAACAGTGGAGTGTTTGAATCTGGGTATGCGTAAACATAGTGGATCCGAAGCCAATCTTAGAGAGCGACATGGAGTGTAGAGGTGAAGGCAGCCACAAAGATAGCAAGGGGCAGATTTGTGAATACATTTATAACATAGAGTGCTGATCTTATACTTTATTCTGTGTGAGCCAACAGAGATGTTGCAAAAGAGGAGTGATGTGCTCAGATCTTTCTTTCTGAGGACGAGTCTGGCAGCAGAGTTTTGTAAGCGCTGAAGAGACTGAATGGATGAAGCAGGCAAACCAGACATTACATTCACCAACGGTACACCATGTCATTGGGGCGACAAGCGATCTGTCATTACATTCACCAACGGAACACCATATCACTGGGGCGACATGTTAAGGGATCTGTCATTACATTCACCAACGGTACACCTTGTCACTGGGGCGACGAGTTATCTATCATTACATTCACCAATGGTACACCACGTCATTGGGGCGACAAGTCAAGGGAAATGTCATTACATTAACCAACGGTATATTATTATCATCCATATAATTTCAGCTCGTGACCAGCACATCACCGCAAAATGACGGCCAGCTGAAGGACTCTTCCCACGCTCTCGAAACACTGGCGTGAAACAGGTGATATTTCGTAACAAAAAGGTGGATGCATCAAAGGATCTCCTTTCTGTCGCCACACAGATCTGCCCGCTTTGATAAGTGCGCGTCCTGTCACGCCGTTATCGGTGGGTTCAGACTAACTCCGAACTGGTTCAAAACACGGATTTGGAAAACTCACACAAGGCTGGGCGTCCTGAATTACAATCACATAATAGGCATACTGAGATATTCGTGAAATGGTTGGGAAGGAAGAAGGCGGGCTTTGTATTTCTTCCACCACAAAATCAAGTGAAAGAGTTTACCTTTTATTCTGGAACACTTACAAAAAGTCTGCACGTCGGTCTAGGGTTAGACACTGTCCGTCGTTGTGTTGTTGTTGTTTTTGGTTTTTTACTTTTTCTTTCTTCCCTTCTTTTCCTTTTTCTTTCTTTCTCTCACCCCCCTCCCGCTCTTTTTATTTTCACCTCTATGTCCGCCAACGAACAGGGAGTCATAAGTATGAATATCAAACACCTTTTCAATGCCAGGACAGACAAACACGACCTTCCCCCATTCCACGGACCTCAACGCCAGATGGACCAAACATCCAGAGCTCCATCCCTTCGAACAACGAAACCTCCACAACACCAAGACTAAAGCAAGGAACACCTTGCAGGCCAGTAAGTCTTTAAACTCGCCCAACTTTCCATGCGCACAGGCAAAGACACGCCATGAGTTGCACGTGCCTTTCTGTGCAGTGAATAGCCAGTAAGAGCGACTCATCACCACGAATACTACAGAAGAATAACTAACATATCACGGGTTTTGGGTGTTAAAGGCCAGAAAAGAACACGGATTTTGAGGGATAATACAAACGAATGGACCGAAAGAAAACAAATGACGATATGAACATGCAGAAAAAAAATTAAAGGAAAGGAAACAGGTTCAACACTAAAACACTGTCCCAGGTTTTCCAGCCACTGTAAATGAACAGAACCTCCACCACCACTACGACCCCCCCTCCCCCTGCCCCCATACCCTTCCCTTTGCCCCCGCCTCTAGACATCCTTCACACGTCAAGAAAGACATAAACCATATGTAAATCAGCAGCGGAAAGAAGAAAGGATGGGGGAGGTATTCTGCACTGTGCCCACGCCCCGAGCCAAAGCACGGTGAAGCCCACTATTTCTTTATTCACGTCAGAAAGAAGCCGGCCATGATAATGACGACTGAACAGCTTGTCAAAACCAACACGTCACAAGACGGCAGGGGAGGTAAAGAAAACAAGGTGTTTACAACACAGGGACACTCCAGTGGGTGGGGAAATTACCTGCCCCCTTTTTGTTGGTGGCCATGATACAAAAAAAGAAGAAAAGAAAACAAAGAGTTATAATCATCCTCTGCATCTCCCACACATTCTATGTGGACTTACTCCCAGCGTTCAGCGTCGTTGAATCATCTTCGCATTAACCTCATTTTATCTCAGCCCCTGACAGTTTTCCCTTTGAAAAAATATGTCAAGCTGGAAGCGAGAAACATAAGGGAAAGATATAACGATTTGTATCATGATAATGTGACCTAACGTGAACAAAATGAATCGAAGCCAAGTGCATGAACTTAGAAGAAAGAAGGAGGAAAAAAAAGCAGGGCGCGCAGACCCATTTTTCTCAGTCTTTTTCTTTTAAAACACATTTACATAAAACATACATTCCTTTTTACGCACACCCGCAAACACACACGCCCGCGCGTGTGTACATACAGATACTCAAACGCGCACACTTTCTTTATTGAACAAAATGTTTGGAGTGCTGTGCCCAATTCACACAAAAATCCTGTTGGGAAAGACACAACAAAAGACTGGTTCAAGATACACGTGTATGCAGGTCAGTTTGATACAGCTAGTCCTACACAAGCCATAATCAGGATAAGTATATATATATATATATATACTTTTGCATAAATTTGGATCAAGATAGATACTTATTCACTTTTGAAACAGAAAAAAAATGCAGAAAGGTTTTAAATATGTATCTATATATAATCGGCTAATAACATACTCAAGGCGAGCACAACACATTTTGATGAAGTTGGTTTCGTCAAGGCACTGCGACTGAACTCTCTCTCTCTCTCTCTCTCTCTCTCTCACTCACTCACTCACTCACGCACACACACACATGGAAATTTCTTTTTTCCATTTTCCCTTCAAATGTGTGTGTGATATTGTAACGGATGTAGAATAGCAAGGGCAGATTGGAAGAACAGGCCATGCCTAAAATCTTAATTCTTTAATAATTATATATATATATATATATAACCGTTTTGAGTTCTGAGTTCTCTCTGCCTCGCAAGGGAGAAACAGCCAGGCTTTTTGACTCGTTGAGGGAAGGGGCCCCGAGGGGGTTGGGAGAAGTGTGAGGGGAGGGGGGCCAGGGTGGGGGTGTGGGGGGGCTTTTGTTGTGTCAGGAAAGTAACACAACACAACACACGTCACAGCAGCGCAATACAACACCCCACGCTTTTTTTTTTTTTGCTTTTTTTTTTCCTCGCTTCGCCTCGTGTCGGAGCAAAGTTAATGTGCGACTGATAGCTGTCACTTTTGTTATTGTTCTTTGGCTGGCCTGGTTCGCGGGCAGCTGAGGGTGTGCTGGTGCTGGTGCTGGTGGAGGTGCTGAACTATAGGCACACAGATGTAAAATATGTATCTCAGTGTGCTGAACCCACCACCCTTGTCTCCGTCCTTCCCCTTCCCCCATCCCTTCTCTGTCATAACTTCAGCTAGAACAGAGGCTGCTGACAAAAACAGCCAATGCCCTTCTGTGCCCCCGATTTCCCGTGCCACCTGTTCATAGCATTTTCCTTGGTCAACACCTCTGACGCTGAAAACACACACACACACACACACACACACACACACACATATATATATATATATATAGAGAGAGAGAGAGAGAGAGAGAGAGAGAGAGAGAGAGAATTCCAAGGTATTTTGACCCACGCACCGGAAATTGGATTCTGTTTGGCGTGATGTACTCTCAAACATTAGAATTCACACACCTTTTATGTGCTGTTCGGACAATTCAAACTCTCTGAAAAGATGTGCTGGTCTTTTCTTATCCGCCAAAATCTTTAACATAATCGCTAGCGAACCCCCCCCCCCCCCTCCCCCAGTTACAGTTAAAATCTTGTATGATTATATATTGAGACAGGTTTCTGAGTCACATATTCTGAATGCGAATTCTGATTCATGTCTTAGACAAGATTCTGCTTGTTTGGTTTAAGGATTTTTAATTTCAAGAAACAAAGTGGAATGCAGCGTTTGATTAAGAAAACTCGAGCAAAACAAGCCCGAGCTTATATCGTGCTCTTTCATGTGTTCTGTTGGTTTCTTTTTGTTGGTGTTTTTTTTTCCCCAGACAGGATGCTAGACGTTCATTCATATAAGTATGATGGAGTTCAGATTTACACAATCAAGACGGGGCTCGGATTCACATTTTCAAGTTCTTTTATGATTTGCTTATTATTTCGATACAATGATTATAGGGATTATGATACCCGTTTTCAAACAGGCTTCTCATTCACATGCATGGTTACGGTATTAATTATATTACTATTATTATTATTATTGTCATTACTATTAACATTATCATTATTATTATCATCATCATTGTCATTATTATCAAAACACCAAAAGACAAGAAAACGCGTGTTGTATAATATTACAGTTCAAGGTTTTCACTGTGGATTTCTCCTTACGTCAGACATGAGTAGCTTTTTTTCTTTTTTCTTTTTAATTCACCTGGTAGTGGCATGCAAATCTGCTTGAATAAGGCATGTGTTCAACTACGTAATTATAATCAACAAGTCTGTTATAATCAAGCTGTACAATCGCAACGCATGCAAAAATTGCCAGTCTGATTTTGTTCTCATTTATTTAAAACTGAAATCATACGAATACTTTTTAATCTAACAATAACAACGATGACGATAGTGAAGATTGTGATATACTGGCTTGAAATGATAAACACAAGACAGGTCAATTTCGATTAGATTTTACATGTGTGATAAAAGCGATTAGTTCAGGTGAAACACAGGCCGTATATAATCATCATCATCATCATCATCATTATATTCTTTAAGTTTCCTATACGGTAACAGCAAACTTAGCGTTCATAGCGTTTCCCCGTCTCATCTCAACCCCCAAGCTCTTTCGATTTCTCCCCTCCCACCTACTTGTCCTGAATATCGAAGTTTGACCCGTTTATGACAGCCCCAAGGGAGGCATATGAAAGTAGGGAACACACACACACACACACAGAGGCAGAGAGAAAGCACACACACACACACACACACTCACACACACAGACAGAGAGAGCACACACACACACACACACACACACACACACACACACGTGCGTGTGGCTGTGTGTTGTTGGGCCAAACTGTACATTACAACACATCTCCATTTTCCTGTGCGGTGATTCTCGTTGGTTTGTTGTTGTGGTTGCTGTTGATGTTTTAAGGGGCTCAAGTTTCCATTTGAACTCGAAGGTGAAGGTACTCTTGAATACCCTGTGGTGAAATAAAACCACCAAGCTTTCTACTCATTCCCACGCCAACATCGACACTTTCTATGCTCCCTTTTAGTCCTCCCCCAGCTCCTCAGTCCTTCCCCAGAGCAATGACCCCCCCACCCCGAACCCCCCTCTCCTTCATTCAAACGTATCTCCCTCCACCTATGCATAATAAAAAACGAAAATACCAGTTCGTGGTGTCTGTTTTGGAAACGCACAACACAGTGCTATCACCTTATCACCTGCGCTCACAGGAAGGCCGGAGGTGAGGGGGAGGAATCGTTTTCATGGGCCGCTTGATTTCTAAAGTGTAGACACGGACTTTCCTCTCTCTCCCCCACCTTTCCCCTCGACCTACCTTTCTGTGTCTTTTGCTGTGAGCTACCGCTTTTTTTTTCTCTCCTTTTTTATGTCCTGTTTAACTTGCAAGCTGCTCTTTTTTTTTTCCTTCTTCTTTTTTTTAATTTTTATTTTTTTAAATTTTTTATTTACCGCGTGCCAAGTAGGTGTCTACGGTCGATTATTCCAACATGAAGTGTGTCAGTTCATGTGTGTGTATGTGTGTGTGTGTGTGTGTGTGTGTGTGTGTGTGAGAGAGAGAGAGAGAGAGAGAGAGAGAGAGAGCAGTTTACTCCTGTGCCTTGAATTCAACATGGCTTGTTCTGGTGAAGGTTACTTTTTAAATGCTGCATTCAGGATTTTTTTTTCAGCTTGCACAATGTGCATTCATGCTTGTGTGTGGAAGTCTGCGTGTGTGCGTGTGTGTGTGTGTGTGTGTGTGTGTGTGTGTGTGTGCGTGTGCACGTGCGTGTATGCGTGTGTACGTGCGCGTAAGCATGCGTATAACAACAGAAGGCACAGACAGAAAGTCATTTTTTTTATCAGAAAGAAAATTATCCTGGAAACTGAATCCGCTGCAAAATAATAATAACAATAAAATAATAATGATGAATCGTTTTCACCTCTTGCATAGTGCAGCTCAGATGCGCTTTCCACTCTCCATTCACACAAATCACACATCATGCACCAACACCACACACGAACAAAACTCACAAAGACTGAGAATAATTATCTATTTTACGTGAAGTCATGTCATAATTCGTTTTCATGAGAGTAGAAGATAAGAGGGGACGCGGAAACCTTGCTCAAGGTGCACAATCTTTTCCTTCCCAACAAACATCGGGTCACACACACTCTCTCTCTCTCTCTCTTACATACACCCGCACAAACACACGCACGCGCGCGCACACGAACATAAAAGAGCACCGCGGAAATGATACACGCTGGCAGGCCGAGACAGACACAGACACTGCAAGACAGACACATGGTAAAACGAAATGGAAGACAGACAGAAAGATAGAAAAATGAAAGACTTCCAAGTTACCAGTTTGAGTGAGGTCCGGGACCACACAGTCAATTCTTTTTTTCGTCTGTTGGATGCGTGCTGATGGGAGGGAAACGATGGAAGGGACATAACTCTACATCCGTCCAACTTGGTGCTCATTAGCCGATAGCTTCCCTTACATCGCCAGGGCCAGCAATTTTTTGAGACGCCATGGTCACATTGGAAAGTTACGCGGACTTCGCCAATAGTCGCAGTGACAGTGCAAACTATCAGAATCATTGGCAGGTCGCGTTAACTGACTAACTGAAATCACCTGTTCTTGAATCAAACATACTGGATCTGCAGGGTTTTGTATTAAACTGTATTTTTGTGTTTCCGCTTACGTGTTTTATTGATTTGCAGTAGATGGCAAATCAAAGCACTGGGTCTAAAATCATATTGAAAAGTCAAACAAAGAGGACAATGCCTAAATAGAGACATGGGGTATGACTTTCCACTGGTAATCAAAGTTCTGTACAAGTCCCTACTGCCGAGTAATACTCTTCATCTCAACAAACTGCAGTCAGCCAGCATATTTCTCTCTTTAACTAGACTGTCCAGACCATGGGACATTGTCAACCTGAACCTGTCAAGCACTAAACCTTGCAGCTTCCATTTCTTTTAATTTCTATATCAACTGAACGCCTACAAACACTAACAAAAATAACCCACAAACATGTGCCCAAAAACAAAAACACATATTCAACCATCTGTGGCTGCGTACTATCTTCTGTCTTTCTCTCTCTGAAGACATTTTACCTTCCACAGACATACACAAACAAAAACTATATTCAAATATTTTCTTGATAATTTCATTTGCTATCCAGTTGGATGTGCTCATGATTGTGTGTATGTGTGATGTGTGTGTGTGTGCATGCGTTTTTGTGCATGCAATCATGCTACCCATATACATACATATATCCATACATGCATGTTAACAGGAATCTATTATAATCTGAATGTAAGCAACAGAGAATATAACAGAACTCATTTGATTATCATTATGCAGAACAATTAAATGCTAATGTCAACATTATGTCTGACCAGTTAACCACTGTTTGCCCACATCATAACGGATGTCACACGATAACACACAGCAGTTCATGTTCACACACACCCAACTACCAGTTACACTGACTGAAGTCCTGTTCACATGCAACCATCAAAACATCACTATGACACTGACATCTCTCACTAACCTAAGTAGTACTGGTGTAGAGCCTGTGAACAAACTGATGTTCATTCACCCATCTGTAAATATTTGTGCTGGAATGCCTTAACAATCAGAGTAACAGTTTTGACATAGAAGTGGATAAAATTCTGTTGACACTATCAGCTCTCGAAGTTCCGAGTCCAAAACGACTTTGTATAAACCTTAGAAAAAATAATGTACAAAGCAATTCATATGATAAACTTTTTTTTTTTTTTTTTTTTTTTTTAAAGTTTAACCAGTTTTCATTATCGCAAACTGGAAACTTTTTGACTATTCAAATGTGTGTGCTAATTCAACTAAAACATAACACTATTCCTTGTAACTATAATAACAGCAAGTTTAAAACTAGTGCTTTCAGAACAATTCATTTGATTTGCATAGACTGATGATTTGATGAATCTGCCTAACTTCTGACATTCAAAATAAAGAAACCTCAAAGAATGGGCATGAGGGGTGGGGGAGGGGTTGAGGGGGGGGGGGACTGGGTGATGGAGTGGTCCAAATGGTTGAAAGACTGCTAATTTTTACTCCTTTTACCCACAGTAAGTTGAGTAACCTATAATTTTTACTTTATTTCAATAATCATTTTATTCATTCCCTGTCTGTAAATTATAACCATTACTTCTTAAATACATGTATGCACATTCAAAATGTGACTGCTCTCAACTCAGTTGCTTTCGTTTTGTGATAGAGTATAAGAGTTGTTGCATTTACTGATATATGGTATATATTTGTTGGTCTTGTAATTTGTGCTTTTACAGAATCAATGAATGAGTGTTTATTTCTTTTATGATTCTCTTATATATCTCTATTTCACTCCTTGTGTTCAACTGGTGAAGTATTGAATTTGTAAAGCGCAAGAGCTTGTTTCAGCTTGCATTATACTTCATAGCACTATGACTATATAAAAACAAATTATAATCAATATGATTATGATTAACATTATTAATACTACCATTACTACTACAACTACTACTTGAACTACTTATTACTACTGCTGTTGCTGTTGCTACTTCTGCTGCTGCTTCTACTACTATCTCTCCGCTTTTTTTCTCTTTTTTTTTCTTTTGTGTGCGAAAGCCTGGGTTAAATCAACATAACACATCGGCATCATTCCAAGTTGCTCACATGAAACAAATTTTATACTCGCTCCTCCTACCCAATATTATTTTTCTGTGTTCTTTCCATAAAATTCTCCTCACCTTTTTTTTTCAACCAACAATATACAAATGCCATGGTGCCCCAGAAACAGGATAAACAAAATGTAAATGCCTCAGTACCACATGTGTGTGTGTGTGTGTATATATATATATATATATATATATCATTCTACAGCAACAGAAAAAAGAAGGGGTTGAGGACTGAGGGGGAGAGAGACAGACAGACACAATCAGGCAGACAGAGGCAGAAACAGACACAGAAGCCAAAGATTAGTTTCAATATTCTCCTCTCTCTTAACTAGTCAGTATTCTCCCCCCCCCCCCCCCCCCCCCCCTTCCACCCCCCCCCCCCCCCCTCTCTCTCTCTCTCTCTCTTATGCAGGCACACAGACACAGACACATATCAGAGGTATGGATGTTTGTTTAAACAGTAAATATGTTAACTGTTGCTGCAACGCCACTCACAATACTGTGATCTACGATGATAATGGGGTGGGGACCACGCGAGAAGTGGTGGTGGGTAAAGCTGCATCATCATGTCACATCGCCCTGCAAGTCGCAGACTTCGCTCGCAGACTGGCGCGTGCGCGTCTGCGTGCGATCGTCTTCGTCGAAGCCAGGTCACAGCGCCAAAATCGTCAGAACTATTTGAAAAGTACTCGTCCCACCTGAACAGTTACCATAACTAAACGTCTCCCAAGAAGACAGGAAAAGCATGCTCGAGATTGAGAGCCGCTCCACACTATTCCCAGACAACACTGCTGAGATAATGTGCAATGCGTTAAAAACAATACGATGCATTAAAAAATGTTTAATAAAAAAAAAATCAAATAAAAACACGTCCTGGTTTTTCGCACCAGAGTCGATCCAAGATCCCAGTCAACGAAGTCTCAACAATCTGTTTCAAAACTTCAACAGAAAAGACATGCATTGCAAGCAGAAAATAACAGCGTTCAGCATCACAAACAGTGTGTAACTGGCAGCATCATTAATTTTACCTGCCATAAGGAGAAGTTCCAGATTGTTCTTTCGACTTGTGGTTTTGTTGTTTGCTGCCATTTTCCCCATCCCCAGAACACAGATCCGTCCGCGTGTCAGCTGCTCCGAAGTAGGAAATCGGTGTAAACATAGTTCCAGTCTCCCTCCTTTCCCAAAACGAACTCTTGCCTCCTCTGCTCTCCCAATTTGACTGAAAAATGTACAGCGTGTGTGGGGCGAGCAATTTTCAATACGAAGCTACGATGGTAATTATCGATTTACTTTTTGTTTCGGTCGGACAAGAATGTTGCGGACGAGGACTGGGTAAAGGCAGTGGCAAGGCAAACAAATACAGGTTTGCAAGGAGGGGGAGCATGAGGGGGCTTCAACACGTGGAATGTTGTGGGTTGTTGCACGAGGTTGTTTACCAAACAGGTCGGCCCACAAAACGACTTTCACCATCCGCGCGCGCGCGCGCGGTGTGTGAGTGTGTGTGTGTGAGAGGGAATCTTTCTGCAAGAATGTCAACATTGCTTTGAGAGATAGTTTTCAAAATCTATGGAGACATGCTCAAGAGGCGAGTAGTAAATGTTTGTTTTATCGAAATTTCAAAAGTGGATTTGGTAGAGAAAAATATATTAGTCAAATGCCTGATAATTACGTCATCAGCTTCTTCAGATTTCGAAGTAGTAATCATAAGCTGCCGAAATAGAAACAGGGAAACACAAAGGCATAACACGATAGTTACGGCTTTGTAAGGTTTGTAACATGTCTGTGATTGGGGATGAGTTTCATTTTGTAATGGAATGTCCCAATTATGATCAGTTACGAAATATATATCTTCGTAAAAAATATTTGTCTCCAAAATCGGTTTTTAATTTTTGTAATATGCTCAAAGGATGCAAAAAAAGTCATGTTAGCTGTAAGATGATTAGATTTGCTAATGTTGCCTAGCTATACTTTTGGAGTTAAAAGACATTAATTTTGTGTTTTCTCAACTTTAATGTGACATTGTTGTGTATTTGGAAATGTTTGTTCTGGGCATGAAAAGATTATTTTGCAGTAATCCTCCATACTCCAGCAGGAGTGAAAGGATAATTAAAACTCAGTTGAAACGTGTGTGTGTGTGTGTGTGTGTGTGTGTGTTGTGTTGTGTTGTGTTGTGTTCCTGCCTGCTGTTGTTCAGTGTCGTTCAAAACTGTGATTTTATTAAAGTTACGTTTTGTGAGTTGGCCGTTACAATGCCTACTGAGGATCAAGATTCACCATTATTTGCAGCGGCCAGATTTCCTCGGGCCTTGTTTTTAAGTACTGTTTTTAAAACCAGTAATTCAACGGGCTCAACAGCCTTGGGTTCAACTTGAATCCCATTCGCGGCGCACTGCCCGGTCACGTGGTGGCCAGATTTTTCCCATCTCAGTCATCGATCAGTCCGTCAAAAGACATGCAGACCTGCCAGTGACTTATTAGCGGGTAGACAATACATCTGCAGAAAATCAAATAATGCGTCACTGAGTTAATTGTGTGTGTGTGTGTGTGTGTGTGTGTTGGGGGAGAGGGGGTAAAGGGGTAGGAAAGGGACAGCGAGGGAAGGAAGGGAGTGAATTTGCCCGCTGGCCGGCTGTCTGGATTCGACTGTTTTTCGACACTGCCAAGGTAACATCCCGTGAGGGCCGACGTGCAAAACGCACTCAAACACACTGATATGGCGGTTGAACGTGTACCTTTAAAAAAAAAAAAAAAAAGCAAACAGCGGCAGCGAAACCAGACAGTGTGACTCCATTCACATCAGTCACAGTGCCAGAAACGGCAAATCCACTTAAGACCAACCAGGGGTTGCATATAGGTATAAATGATCTTTACGTGGCTATTTATGTTTGGCGTTGAGAATGTTCCTGTCCAGAGCGCTTTCGCTAAATCTATAGCCATAAGTCAGTACAGTCTTGACGCTAATCTGACTTCAAACAAACACTGACAAAATCCGTTGTGCAGTACAGCCCCGGGTCCATCGAAAGCCTGGCTGTGGACCGTCATGTCATTGTCTCAGCTTCAGAGTCCAGCGAGCGCCGGAATATTGAAAAGGTCGGTTGATCGCTTTATTGCTGGCTTTGTTCACTGACCAGTAACATATACGAGAGTGTGAGGGAGCCCCTGAACACGGAAGAAGAAGAATTCTTGGCCACACAAATAGAATCAAATCAAACCATGTTGCTTGTAGTCCAGCCAACGGCACATGGGCCATTTCAGGCCGGAAAAGCCGTCGATTCCAGTCCGATAAGGAATAACCAAGATGATGTTAAAAGATCGATTAAAATAATCCGCGTAAAATGACCCCTTTCACCTACGTCTCGCACAGTTTACATGCATATTTCAATCAAGCTAGAATATTCATTGCCATCACTGAGGAATTGAAAAATAGTTTCCGAAGTCGAGTAAACAGGCGACCGCACGCGGGGCACTGCAGATGAGGCTTGTTAACTCAGTGGATGGTAGCTCTTCAAAGTGCAAGAAAACGCTGATTTCAAACCTCCGCTGCTTCAGCTGCCCCCATACCCAACCACTGGAAAAGCTTCGGGAGTCAACCCTGAAGGAAAAAACAAACAAACAAAAACAAAACAAAAAAACCGGATCCGCCAGAAGTCCACAAGGCAGTTCGAGGCCGTGTACGGCGTCAACATGACAACTTGCTCGTGCTGCGGACTGACGACACTGGAACCAGCTGTCCAGTTATTTCCGACACGGGGTGGGTGGTGAGGTCGGTGCCAGTGAATGGACTGAGGGGTGGTCGGAGACTGCTGTATGGTGAAGATCCTGTCCTCCATACTCCTTTCCTACCCCGGCTGTGGATGCTGCAGTCGTAATGGGAATATGGACCCGGGCTGGATTACACAAGTTAATCGTAGCAGCACTAAGTTAACTCACTATGAATAGTTTTCCTAAGTCTTTTTGAATTAGCGTAGACTTAAGAAGATAACCCAAGGAGAGGAGACTTAAGAAGATAGTCCTAGGAGAGGAAACTTTGGAAGATAACCCAAGGAGAGGAGACTTAAGAAGATAACCCAAGGAGAGGAGACTTAAGAAGATAACCCTAGGAGAGGAGACTTAAGAAGATAACCCAAGGAGGAGAGACTTAAGAAGATAACCCTAGGAGAGGAGACTTAAGAAGATAACCCAAGGAGAGGAGACTTAAGAAGATAACCCAAGGAGGAGAGACTTAAGAAGATAACCCTAGGAGAGGAGACTTAAGAAGATAACACAAGGAGAGGAGACTTAAGAAGATAACCCAAGGAGGAGAAGCGACTGGCGTGGGATGGTGGGGAAGTGCGAGAAAAGTATTTGTAAACCAGTAGATCACATGAAACGTTAAGTTGAAGGTTAAAAGTAAACCTGCAATTATATGACAGGTTAAGTTAAAGGTTAAAAGTAAACCCAAAGGTTTCCTGAAAGGGTACGTTTTTAAGTTAAATGTTAAAAGTTAAACCTCCGGGTCACACTGATGAAATATAAAGTTCAAGGTCAAACGTTCCACAGCCTTTTACGGCCATCGGAGCATTGAGCTCATATGCACTGTCTTGAGCTCGGCAGATAAAGGCGGGGCCCAGTCCTCTCCTTCCGCCGTTTTAACCTTCCCCAGCCAGTCAGGTGACCATTCACACCTGGGTGGAGTGAGTGAAACCAGAGTGAAGAGCCTTTCCCAGTGATGGCCTACAGGTAACGCGTCCGCCTTGGAAGCGAGAGAATCTAAGCGTGCTGGTTCGAATGGCAGCTCAGCCGCCGACATTTTCTCCCCCTCCACTAGACCTTGAGTGGTGGTCTGGACGCTAGTCATTCGGATGAGACGATAAACCGAGGTCCCGTGTGCAGCATGCACTTAGTGCACGAAAAAGAACCCACGGCAACAAAAGGGTTGTTCCTGGCAAGATTCTGTAGAAAAAAACTATCCACTTCGATAGGAAAAACAAATGAAACAGTACGCAGGGGGAAAAAAAGGGTAGCGCTGTAGTATAGCGACGCGCTCTCCCTGGGGAGAGCAACCCGAATTTCACACAGAGAAATCTGTTGTGATAAAAGAAACACAAATACAAATACACCACCATGCCGAAATGGGGCATGGAGCTGGCCAGCATGCACTGGATCAGAAGTCTAATGCCTAACGGAAAGGGAGACCGAAAAAAATAACGTGTAATCTGATACAGCCTTTGTTTTTTGCCCTGACCGATTTGGATAACCACTATTATTTCCAACCATGAATGCCATACGGCATAGTCATTTCTTCTTCTTCTTCCCCCGAAATCGCAGTATGGCTGCATGTCTGTTTGGCGGTGGGGGGAAAGCGGTTATAATTATACATAAAAGCCCACTGGTCTCTCGTAGATGATGAGTGAACATGGGAGTTGCAGCATACTAAATCCAAAACAACAACAACAAATAAATACCTTCTTCACCCCACCCTCCACCCCCTACCCTCATTCCCCCCGTGCCCAGAACAGGAAGACTGCAGCAGAAGATCCTGTTCCAGGCACGTCATCTGGCACGTGCACACACGCTGTTCCCCGTTTCTTGTTGGATGTCACTGTGGCTGACACTGGAAAAAGGATGTGCTCGTTAATTGTTACACTTTGTTTCCCTGGTGCTGTTGTTTCTGTTGTGTCTTCCGGGTAAGATACGATGTGAGGTGGGTGGGGAGAGAGGGGTGGGGGGTTAAAGGGAACTGTAGGAGAGGTCCCCCCCTCCCTCCCCACACACACACCCACCCCTTCCCGTGGTTTTAAATCATCGCTTCCTTGACGTGATGTTTTGTTACAACTGTGACCTTTCTGCCAAGTAGTTCCGCCATCACTGCAACAGATCCGCATTGCTGAGATGATCGTACCCCTCTCCTCTTCCCCTCCATCCTTCTCTCTCTCCTCTTCTGCCTGTGACCGGGTTTGCCTCGTATCCTTCTTCGTGTCACGTGCGCAAAAGATTAAAGGGAAGTAAACTTTTATAACACACACACACACACACACACACACACAACTCTGCCTGCGAAACACGCAGTAGCGCGTCACGAAAATCGCGTAAGGTTCTTGATCTTCCCCCTCACCCCCCACCCCCACCCCGCCCCCTCACCCCCGACCCCCTCTGTCTCTCTCTCTCTCTTCTCCGGGTCGTGTCATGCACAATTGTAGTTTATTAGCAATAATTATTATTTACCTTTGCTTGAATGTGGCGTTAATTCTGCCGGTTCCTCTTTTTGGTTCGCTGTTAGCTGGTTCAGTTAATGGTGTGCCTGCAGTTTCCGCCTGTCGCGCAGGCACGCTGTAACGTGGTAGGGAGGGAGGGGGGAGGTGGTGATGGTGTTGTTTCGCCAGTTTTGCAATGAATGATAGATAATTAACGATGGGCGCAATAGCCGAACGGTTAAAACGTTGGACTTTCAATCTGAGGGTTCCGGGTTCGAACCTTGGTAACGGCGCTTGGTGGGTAAAGAGTGGAGATCTTTCCGATCTCCCAGGTCAACATGTGTGCAGACCTGCTTGTACCTGAACCCCCTTCGTGTGTTTCCGCAAGCAGAAGATCAAATACGCATGTTAAAGATCCTGTAATCAATGTCAGCGTTCGATAGGTTATGGAAACAACATACCCAGCATGCACACTCCTGAAAACGAAGTATCGCTGCCTACATGGCGGGGTAAAAAATAAGGGTTTGTTCCACAGCTGATTCTTGCATAGCCTTGAAACACCAGGCATTGTAAACCCACACCATTGATAAAGTGCATGAGCACCAAAGTGGAGACGGAGGAGAATTAACCAACAGCTGATTCTTGCACAGTCCTAAAGACTTTTTCTCTGCAGTTCAGCAACCAACAGGGAGACCTGAGCAATGTGCGAACCATTGGGTTCTTTGGGTCTTTTACGCCGGAGGGCTAAGCGGTGCAGGAATGTTCTGGGTCATCAGGTCATCCTCCGAAAAACCAGCGTCCAAAGCACCTGTGGGAGTCCAGTAGTAGAAGGGTAGGGTAAAGCACGTATGCGAACTGGGAGAGAGAGAGAGAGGGAGAGACTCAAAGACTCGGTTTAATGACTCAAACAACATGCTCATATCACCAAGTGGAAAACACGCTTCCTCCCCTCCCGCCCTCGCTCCTACACATTCACGCTTTTCACAACATTCTTCTGCACTTCGTAAGGAAGGCAAAATAATGTCTATCGGTATGTTTTCGCACAATCTTCGTGGTCTACTGCTGAGGTTCGTATTTAGGTAACTCGACGCCATCGATCCGATTTCATAGTTACACTGAGACAGACAGACAGACAGAGGCGTATGTGTGAGTGTGCGCGCATGTGCGTGCAGGCATGTCAACCTTGGCGGAAAGAACGAGCGAAGCTGAGCAGGAGGAAGACCAAAGGGCGACAACCTGTTTCTGTGGGAGGAATGTGTCAGAGAGAGACTGACAGACAGACAGAGAGTAAGTGTGTGTGTATTTACGTGCGCGTAAAAAACAAACAACACACACACACACACACACACACAAACAAACAACACACACACACACACACAAAAACCACACACACACACACACACACACACACACACACACACAAACAACACACACACACACACACACAAACAAACAAACAACACACACACACTCACACACACACACACACACACACACAAACAACACATACACACGCCCACCTTGCTCACACGCCTCCCAGTGCACGGACCGCTTCTTCCTGGCCCTGCTGGTCAGCCCCCCTCTTCCTCCCCCTCCTCCTCTTCCTCCTCCTCCTCCCCCACCACCGCCACCACCCCCAGGCCGGAAGTAGGTGACGCC
The DNA here is from genome assembly GCF_041734735.1 of Babylonia areolata. Classification (NCBI taxonomy): domain Eukaryota; kingdom Metazoa; phylum Mollusca; class Gastropoda; order Neogastropoda; family Buccinidae; genus Babylonia; species Babylonia areolata. The sequence goes on along the minus strand of NC_134882.1, from coordinate 26,984,260 downwards.
GGAGTCGTCGCTGTGGTCGCTGTCATCGCTGTCCTCTGTGGCGGAGAGGAGCGTGTCGTTGACGTCACAGGCCAGCTCTTCGTCGAACTTGAAGCACTGGAAGCGCTCCCCCTCCCCCTCCTGTCCCAGCCCCTCCGCGTCCAGCGCGTGCAGTCGTTCGCTGAGCAGCTCCACGAAGTCCCTGGGCTGTGGCAGCACGATCACTGAGGGGCCAGACGGCTGTTTGAGGGACACAGGACGATCATGATGATGATGATGTTTACACAGGACGATCATGATGATAATGATGTTTACACAGGACGATCATGATGATGATAATGATGTTTACACAGGACGATCATGATGATGATAATGATGTTTACACAGGACGATCATGATGATGATAATGATGTTTACACAGGACGATCATGATGATGATATGATGTTTACACAGGACGATCATGATGATGATAATGATGTTTACTCAGGACGATCATGATGATGATAATGATGTTTACACAGGACGATCATGATGATGATAATGATGTTTACTCAGGACGATCATGATGATGATAATGATGTTTACACAGGACGACGACGATGATGATAATGATGTTTACACAGGACGATCATGATGATGATAATGATGTTTACACAGGACGACGACGATCATGATGATAATGTTTACACAGGACGATGATGATAATAATGATGTTTACACAGGACGATCAATGATAATGATGTTTACACAGGACGATCATGACGATGATAATGATGTTTACACAGGACGATCAATGATAATGATGTTTACACAGGACGATCATGATGATGATAATGATGTTTACACAGGACGATCATGACGATGATAATGATGTTTACACAGGACGATCAATGATAATGATGTTTACACAGGACGATCATGATGATGATAATGATGTTTACACAGGGCGATCAATGATAATGATGTTTACACAGGACGATGATGACGATGATAATGATGTTTACTCAGGACGATGATGATGATGATAATGATGTAATGATGTTTACTCAGGACGACGACGACGATGATGATGATGATAATGTTTACACAGGACGATGATGATGACAATGATGTTTACACAGGACGACGACGATGATGATAATGATAATGTTTACACAGGACGATGATGATGATAATGATGTTTACACAGGACGACGACGATGATGATAATGATGTTTACACAGGACGGCGATGGTGATGATAATGATGTTTACACAGGACGATGATGATGATGATGTTTACTCAGGACGACGACGACGACGATGATAATCATGTTTACACAGGACGACGACGATGACGATAATGATGTTTACACAGGACGATAATAATGATGATAGTGATGTTTACACAGACGATGATGATGATGATGATTTTTACACAAGTGAGTCAAAAAAAAACCACAAAAAAACAACCGAAAGAAACAAAGGAGAACGGAGAGGGGGGGTATAGGGGGGTACAGTGTGTGTGTGTGTGTGTGTGTGTGTGTGTGTGTGTGTGTGTGTGTCGCGGCTCGTGTACGTTTATGTGTATTTGTTTGTGCTTTCATATCTGTGAAACTGCATGTTTGTTGTATATCTTTTATGTATGTGTGTGTGTATGTGTATTGTGTCTGCATGTTTTACATTTATTTGCTTATTTGCCTAGTTATCATCATTATTGTCTTTTTATGTTATTATTATCATCATCATCGTCATCATGATTATTATTATTACTATTATTATTATTATCTTTTTCTTTTCTTTTCTTTTTCAAGGCCTGACTAAGTGCGTTGGGTTACGCTGCTGGTCAGGCATCTGCTTGGCAGATGTGGTGTAGCGTATATGGATTTGTCCGAACGCAGTGACGCCTCCTTGAGCTACTGATATCGATACTGATACTGATACCATATGACTTTTCAAAGCGCTGTGACGTATATGGATCAGTCAGTCTGCGCGCTTTCACTCCTTGAAACTGAAACTGAAACTGAAACGACGCCGGTGATTGTCATCATCATCATCATAATCACCACCATCATCATTGCTGTTAATAGATTTTAAGCGCCTCCTGTAAAACAATACAATAGTGAATAATGATGTACAACAGCGCAATAAAGCGCACGAGAGAAAAACATACATACATACATTCATACATACACACATACATACATACACAAACACTAATAGACGGCTATGCTTTCATCAAATTTGAAGGCCATATTGAACATGTTTGTTTGAAATAGATTTAAGTGGTGTTCGTGGATCAGCAACAATACTGAGGTCAAGCGATAAACCGCTTCAGCCTATCTTGAGTGGCAACAAAAACAACTGTTGACTGCAAAGCGGCAGTAAACCCGAGGCAGTTATTAACCCATCCCCATCCCCACCCCGAAGGTCCCCTTTCCTCCAGCCCTACCATCACGTCCCTTCTCTTCCCATGCCCCTGCATCATCCCCCGCCCCCTCCTCCCTTCCCTCTTCCTCCACCGTGCACATCGCGCGCCTCTAAAACTGTGCCGAAAGCGGTAAAGGGAAACGACTTGTGCGTGACAAATTTTCTCGCTTCGTG
>NC_134882.1:26971698-26976698 GCF_041734735.1 Babylonia areolata | reverse complement strand
TTCGGCATACTGATGACAGAAAATGAAGATATGAATATGATACTCTCCCTAGCAACAAAATATGTATCCGAGGCGGCAGTAAATGTACGTAAAACGTCTACTATCGGGGGTGGGGGTGGGGGTGGGGGGGCATAGACAAAAAAGAAGGGTTACATTTGGATGGTCAATTTCGACAATTTATTTTCATGATGTGTTCGTACTGATATGACGTGTTTCGGTGTAACAGGCTTAAATAATCATTACATGTTTTATACGTACTTTGTTATGTGTTCGTACTGATATGACGTGTTTCGGTGTAACAGGCTTAAATAATCATTACATGTTTTATACGTACTTTGTTATGTGTTCGTATTGATATGATGTGTGTCGATGTCACATGCTTAAATAATTATTATACGGATTATATGTACTCTGTGTATTGTACAACCCTTGGAGATGAACGACTGGGGTGAAGAGGCACAGTACCCGCCTGCCACATGGGCGTTTTAAGCGAATGACAAAGTACCAAAGTGCCGCTTATCCCTTAGTAGTTTAGTTTACTTTGATTATGTTTTTCCTTTCTGTTCCATTTTGTTTTGCACCATTTTTGTTCTGATTTGTACCTACTATGTCACTTTAAAGCTGATGACATTAAACATTTCAGTGTTCAGTGTTCAGTGTTCTCTCTCTCTCTCTCTCTCTCTCTCAGCCATGACGAGGTATACCTGCTACGGTTTGTCATTACAGGTAACCCAGCTCTGGAAAACAAGTCCCACTGTCACACACACACACACACACACACACACTCACACACACACACACACACAGCTTATCTGAACAAAAATGAATGCTTCCCCTCCCTTTTTTTCAGCTAACCCGGTCAATGTCAAGGTCGCAAAGCAACAATAAACTGCGTGGCGTGTTCAGCTGGGGACAGGACAGTAGTGGGCTTCAGCACAGACCGTGCACTCACACACATCCACACTGCATTCCCTGTCTGTCACTGTGTGTGTGTGTGTGTGGGGGGGGGGCTGTCCATAATAAAACTTAGTATGGGTTCTATGTGGGGAAAAAAAGGCATAGACAAAAAGGAAGGGTTACATTTGGATGGTCAATTTCGACAATGTATCTTTGTGATGTCTTCGTATTGATATGCCATGTTTCGATGTTATAGGCTTAAATAATTATTGCATGTTTTATATGTACTTTGTTATGTGTACCTATTGATATGATGTGTGTCGATGCCACATGCTTAGATAATTATCATATGGATTATATGTACTTTGTTTCCTGTGTACTGTTCAAACCTTGGAGTCGACCAACTGGAAGAAAAAAGGCACAGTACCCGCCTGCCACATGGACTTTTTCAGTAAATGACAAAGTACCAAAGGGATCACTTATCCCTTAGTAGTTTAGTTTGTTTTGATCATGTTTTTGCTTTCTGTTCTATTTAATCTGTTTTGCACCATTTTTGTACTGACAGTACCTACTATGTCACTAGAGCTTTACAGCAGATGACGTTAAACATTTCAGTGATCAGTGTGTGTGTGTGGTGTGTGTGTGTGGTGTATGTTTGTGTGTGTGGTGGTGTGTGTGTGTGTGTGTGTGTGTGGCTGTCGCCACTTTTCTGTGTATTTATTTCCCTTCCACACTCTGCTGTTGTCCTGTCACGTCAATTTCAGCCAGCTGCCTTCTGCGTTCGTCTGTCAATCATTTTCTTACATTTTTAATGTGTTTACTTTTTTGCTTCTTTTCTTGTCTTTAAAAAAAATTAAATCTTGATTCTTTTCTTTGTAAACCTAGCAGACGCTCACAATGACTTATCAGCGCATTGGGTATAATCGAAGGTCAAGCATTTGCTTTTTTGTTGGTTCTTTTGTTTTGTTTTGTTTTAAGCAGTTGTGGTGTAGCATACATATATGGATTAGTCTACACGCCGCTTTCACATCTCCTCGAGACAACACATGCCTTCTTTATACTGAGGTATATATCGCTCCAATGCTTATCTGTTACTATCGAAGATAAAGAATTTTGTCCAGTCATACTGTGTCCTCTCTCTCTCTCTCTCTCTCTCCATACAACGCCACACACATACACAACGCCACACATACACAACGCACACACATAATTTGTCAGTGTCAGTGACTGAGATGTGTTGGGAGAGGAGGAGGAGGTGGAAGCCGTGTGAGAAGGGGAGAAAATAATTCAGGCAAACAAGTCATAAGCAGACCTTTTTTTTTCTTTTTTTTTCGAAACAAGCACCCCTAACCCATCTCCTCCCGCCGCCACCCTCCTCCACTCAACACCCCCTCCCCACCACCACCACCACCCTCCTCCACTCAACACCCCCTCCCCCCACCACCACCACCACCCTCCTCCACTCAACACCCCCCCCCACCACCACCACCACCCTCCTCCACTCAACACCCCCTCCCCCCACCACCACCACCACCCTCCTCCACTCAACACCCCCTCCCCACCACCACCACCACCCTCCTCCACTCCACACCCCCTCCCCCCACCACCACCCTCCTCCACTCAACACCCACCCCCCCACCACCACCCTCCTCCACTCAACACCCCCTCCCCCCCCCCACCACCACCACCCTCCTCCACTCAACACCCCCTCCCCCCACCACCACCACCACCCTCCTCCACTCAACACCCCCCACCACCACCACCACCCTCCTCCACTCAACACCCCCTCCCCACCACCACCACCACCCTCCTCCACTCAACACCCCCCCACCACCACCACCACCACCACCCTCCTCCACTCAACACCCCCTCCCCACCACCACCACCACCCTCCTCCACTCAACACCCCCTCCCCACCACCACCACCACCACCACCACCCTCCTCCACTCAACACCCCCTCCCCACCACCACCACCACCACCACCCACCCCCACACACAAAAACAACTCTTCCTCACCCACCTAATCACTCTTCTCGCTGAAAGGAACACCCGTTTTCAAATGAAAACTGTGACAGCCCTGGAGTTCTTTTGATGTTCTGACTTTCACAAAACAGTGAACGCGTATACGTCATTCAGCAGCAACAAACACAAACCACTTTGCAACTGTGGAACCCATGTCAAACGGCTTTTTTCCCTGTATATTTTAACGGCATTTCGTTGGTATCGGGAAATCGGGCTGTGACAGCAACGATTATTCTGACAGTACACCTGTGTGCTTGGCGAGTACGTGGGAAATATACGTGGAGACGCTCCAAGATGGATATGCTTCATTTCCTGCGTGGGGAGGGGGGGAGGGGCCGGGGTGGCAGGGGTAGCTACCTTCGTGTGTGTGTGTGTGTGTGTGTGTGTGTGTGTGTGTGTGCTGTTCTGCGTGAACCAAGCACATGACAGAAGTCTCAAAGGGGTAAACAGCATCTTCGTGTCTGTTGAGCACACATGGGAGTGACCATCATCCGAGAACGTGGAAAATGAAGGTGTGAAAATAAATCAGATGGTAGGTATAAGAACACACACACGTACCACACGCACATGCACGCATGCAGACACACACACACACACACACACACACACGTGTAACATACACACACACACATCTAACACACACACACACACACACACACACACACACGTAACATACACACACATACACACACACATGTAATACACACACACACACACACACACACACACACACACATGTAACACACACACATGTAACACACACACACACACACACACACACACACACACACACACACACACAGGAGACCATTGAAATATTCACACAAGCAGGATCTGCCAAACTCCCATCCCGCCCCAATGTCCACAAATCACACCTGATGCCAACTAGTTCTGACCTTTTATCAAACCTCTCTCTCTCTCTCTCTCTCTCTCTCTCTCTCCCTCTCTCTCTCTCCCTCTCTCTCTCTCTCTCTCTCCCTCTCTCGTGCACACACACAGTCATCTGCATGTACACCATCTGTATCATTACACACACACACAAAACACACACACGCACAAGCACACACACACACACACACACACACACTAGCACACACAAGCACACACACACACACACACACACACACACACACAGAAAAAGCATCATGGAGCAAAGTCAGGGAAGTATACCAGCAAAATGGCAAAGTTTTAAGTAAAAGCATAAATAATATTCAACAACCGGAATCTATCAATCAATCAAATACATTCGGTAATTTATTCAGATTAAGGCAAATTCAGGCATTATCCAACAGGATAAAGCTGAACGCTTTTATAACAAAGTTCAGCAGAGATGTTAAATGCATATGTGGAGAATCTATTTCTAGCAAACACATACTCTTTGAATGTCAGAGTCTGAAATCGTTTTCACCAAACATCTCGGAAAATTCTTTTGAATGTATTTTTGACAGTTTCGAGATGTTATCTGCTATTGCAGAAGGTTTGCTGCATAGTCCAATTGGACATTTGTTATAGTTGTTACAGTTGTTTGATGTTAGCGTTTCCTTTTATATTGTGCCTATGTCTCCCCTTTTAATGTTTTATTTTTTTCCAATGCTCTGTATCTTTCCCCACCACACACACACACACACATGCGCACACACACACATACACACACCATTTTTCACCCTCTGCCCAATACCGTTCCCACCACCACGCCCCGCCCTCCACCCCCCCCCCCCCCTTCCCCCTCTAATATCACTTAAAGTGGAAGACGTTACACTGAAGACTACTACTACTACTACAACTACTACACGCACACGCACACACACAATCTCTCTCTCTCACTGTCTCTCTGTCTCTCTATGCTGACCCCCAAAACAAAGAATTTTTCCCCCAAAACCTGATAATTGCAGCAGACAGACGCCGCAGAAACCTGGGCAGTATGTACAAACCCACTATCCCCAGGCAATTTGTGGTTCATGTCCCTGACAACATCCGAGGCTTCTTCAAATGTCAGGCACCTCGCTGTGACACCTGCAGTCATGGCCACTTCACAGACCATGTCATTTCTCCTTGGGATGGAAGGCGCTGGCAGATCAAC
>NC_134882.1:26944198-26966698 GCF_041734735.1 Babylonia areolata | reverse complement strand
GGCTGTCACAAGCAGCGAGCCCCCCCCCCCCCCCATGGCCCAGTGGTTAAACAGCCTTCCACTCCCAACACGAGGGCCCTGGGTTCCAATCCTGGTATCGTCTCTTTAATTAAAGGTGGAATTTTTTTCCCCCAGTTCTCGTTGCCATGGGTTCTTTGTCAGTGCGCCAAGTGTGGGCTGCACACGGGACCTCGGTTTATTGTCTTATCCAAACAACTAGACGCTTTGTGCGATTTTCCAGTCAAACTTGGGAGAAAGGGCTGAGAGCGGGACTCGAACCCAGACCCTCACGGACTCTGTACTGGCAGACGAGCGTCTCAACATTATATATATATATATATGATAGTCAGTCGTGTCCGACTATGACCATCAGAACAGCAGAGGAGGCAACTGCTGTTCCGACTAATTGGGCTAGAATTTGATGATAGTGGAGAGTGTCTTGTCCAAGTTACATCCCCACTCTCTCGGCCAAGAGGGTTTTAGGACAGTCGGCGTTGGGATGGTTCCCAAAAGGCCATCTAGCCCACAAGGCTGCAGCACTAAGAGCCTGTGCAATTTTGTCTCCTAGTTTGAGAGTCATAATCCTTCACAAAAAGACTAAGCTGTAAAAGATTTCCCATTGACTGGAAAAACCATTGATAATACAGCTCTCACTTTGCTGTTGGCCCAAATGTAAACTGATGTCAATCTGTGATATAAGCATTATATACATCACTGAAAGCGGAGTACTGCTGCCCATGTGGCGGGGATAAAAACGGCGACACACGTAAAAGCCCACTCGTTCATACAAGTGAAGGAATGAACTTCAGGATATGGCTGATGTGAGCGGACACTGACGTGCTGCTAGAAATGATGATAATAATAATAATGATAATGATGATGATAACAGCAACAGCAACAACAACAACAACAATAATAATAATAATAATAATAATAATATGATGATGATGATGATGATGATGATGATGATGATGATGATGATGATGATGATGATGATGATGATGATAATAATAATAATAATAATATAATGATGATGATGATGATGATGCTAATAATAATAATGATACTAATTATAGTAACAAGAATAATAATAATAACAACAACAATAACAGCAACAGCAAAAGAATCCACAAACCCCACCCAATACAATATCAATATAGGCCAACACATCTGTCAATAAACATGTATGGCTCACACACAAAGTACAAACATCTTGCCATAGAGGACAAGCATGAGTTATTGTCCGAGAGTAAACTCAACGAACACACAGAGAGAGAGAGAGAGAGAGAGAGAGAGAGAGAGAGAGACAGACAGACAGACAGACAGACAGACGGACAGACAGCCGGAGAAAGAGAGAGACAGACAGAGAGACAGTGTTTGAGAGCTGTGTTCATTGGAGTTCAATATCACGTGACCGCCTAATGTCAACAGTCTGCCAAAGACACCCCCCCCCCCCACCCCCCCGCCACCCACTCTCCCCCTCCCGCCCCCCACCGCTCCCCCTTGAAACACCAGACAAAACCTCAACCCCAGACTGACAACCAGGACCTCATCCCTCATCAGACAGCCAGGAACACACACACCCAGGCCCCCCTGGGAACGCCAGATGGACCTCATCCAGGACTCCACCTCCCCCAAAACAACCCAAACCCTTCACAACACCAAGACCCCAGCACTGCTGAACAACTTGGCCTTCAATGTGGCCCCTTTAATCTTTCAGCTGTTCGTGTCAAAAGGTCTGTGGCGTGTGTGTCTCTTGTCTTTCTTTGCCTTCTGTCAGCTGGAGTTTCCCCGGTAGTGAGTGTCCGCATCGACTGGTGTGTATGTATTCTTGAACGAGGAACGTACTTGCTGACCGGGGTAGGGCAGGGGTGGAGGGGGTGGTCGTGGGGGGGCTATGCGAGGGAGGGACGGGGGGGAACAACAGTGAAGACAGAATGCTTATCTGCCCTCATTACCCAATGTTCACACTGCTACAACTACGACTATACTGTTGCTGCTGCTTCTACTGCCGCTGCTGCTGCTGGAAGAAGAAGAAAAGATACATACATGTATACAGACACCAGAACTGCTATTGGAGATAGTATGACAACACACACACACACACACACACACACACACACACACACACACACACACACACACACACACACACACACACACGACTTGCTTCTGCATCAAATCGGGTGAGAGTGATAGATGGATGTACGCACCTTCACCCTTGTAAACGCGTACAGAGATCTGCCAAATCAACAATAATGTATACATTTACCGTTCTAAAACGGTATGGCCACACACACACACACACACACACACACACACACACACACACACACACACACACACACACACACACACACACACACACACACACACACACACACACAACCTGTAACACCAACACACACACACAACAACAACAACAACAACAACACACACACAACCTGTGAAGCCAACACACACACACACACACACACACACACACACACACACGCACACACACACACTTTTATCAAATCTTTCGCATATGAAACATTTTCAAAAGAAGAAGCTATTTGAGTTCACAAAAAGATTTTGCTAAAAGAGCTAAGACGATACAGTCGATGACATCCATTAATACATTTGCATCAGACATCATTAGTGATACGGAATCAAAAGACAAGCAAATTGCAAAAGTACCTACTTTTTCACCAGTCCCTGAATGGGAGCAGTGTAAAGCTACCTGTGACATGGATTATACAGATTTATCCAAGAACCAGTCACCATTTTTGTTAAAACCTGAAGTGCTCTCACATATAGAAAATCAATATTCAAATTATCTAAAAATATACACAGACGGATCTGTTCTAGAAGATTGTAATTCAGGAGTGGCCTTTGTAATTCCTTCATTTAGAATAGAAAAATTATACTATATTGGTAGACAATATTCCATTTTCACAGCTGAACTTGTAGCCATACTTATGGCCATAAATTATATTTCAGACATTCCGAAAACTGTAAGTGAAATTTTATTATGTGTAGACTCAAAGTCAGAATTACAAGCTATAGAATCTCCAAATTCAAAGAAGCGAATTGAGATGACAATGGAAATAAAACATATTATTCACCAACTGACAAAACAGGGCATTAAAATAACTTTCTGTTGGGTACCTTCGCACTGTGGAATATCTTCAAATGAGTGGGTAGACCAAGCAGCTAGAATAGCAGCACGTAATTTCGAAGGCGCAATACAACTTGACATCCAGTTAGATCTACATGAATGCATTAGCTGTATAGAAAATGTATCACATGCATTCCCTTTCCTTTATACACTACTTTACTCCTTTCCGTCTAAAAACACTTATAGTGAATAGACGTTAAACTGAAGAAAACACACACACACACACACACACACACACACACACACTGTGTACATTACAGACTAACCAATGGTTCAATAATGAGGTCCAACACAAAGCCATGGTGCACACAGTGTGGATGACGCAGTGTGACAACAGCTGGCGTATGTCACGTGCAGTTCTCACCTTGAGAAGGCCAATAACCATTACCCTTATCACTGTGTGTGTGTGTGTGTGTGTGTGTGTGTGTGTGTGTGTGTGTATGCGTCCGTGCGTGTGTGTATGTGTGTGTGTGTGTGTATGCGTGCGTGTGACAGTATGCGTGCACGTGTGTGTGTGTGCGTTTGTATGTGTGTGTGTGTGTGTGTGCGTGCATGCGTGCGTGTGTGCGTGCGTGTGTGTGTTTGTGTATGTGTGTGTGTGTTTGTGTTTGTGCGTGTTTGTGTGTGTGTCACTATGTATGTTTGTGTGTGTGTGTGTGTGTGTGTGTGTGTGTGTGTGTGTGTGCAAGCGCACATTATTATGTGCATGCAAGTTTGTGTGTACACACTTTTATGTGTGCATGTGTGTCCACGTATGTGCGTTTGTGTGTCAGTGTCGGTCTGTGCGTGCCTCTGTATGTGTGTGTGTGTGCGTGCGTGAGCGCACGCGCGCGTGTGCGTGCGTGCGTGCTCGCGCGCGCGTGTGTTTGTGTGTGTGTTTGTGTGTGTGTGTGTCTGACGCCTGTACTCGCAAGAGACAGACGGACTGATTCATACAGAGAGGTGTTGGGGTGCACACAGACAGACGGACAGATACATACAGAGAGGTGTTGGGGTGCACACAGACAGACGGACAGATACATACAGAGAGGTGTTGGGGTGCACACAGACAGACGGACAGACACATACAGAGAGGTGTTGGGGTGCACACAGACAGACGGACAGATACATACAGAGAGGTGTTGGGGTGCACACAGCAGACGGACAGACACATACAGAGAGGTGTATGGGGTGCACACAGACCAGACGGGCAGATACATACAGAGAGGTGTTGGGCGTGCACACAGACAGACAGACAGACACATACAGAGAGGTGTTGGGGTGCACACAGACAGACGGGACAGACACATACAGAGAGGTGTTGGGGTGCACACAGACAGACGGGCAGATTACATACAGAGAGGTGTTGGGGTGCACACCAGACAGACAGACAGACACATACAGAGAGGTGTTGGGGTGTGCACACAGACAGACGGACAGATACATACAGGGAGGTGTTGGGGTGCACACAGACAGACAGACAGACACAATACAGAGAGGTGTTGGGGTGCACACAGACAGACGGACAGACACATACAGAGAGGTGTTGGGGTGCACACAGACAGACGGACAGATACATACAGAGAGGTGTTGGGGTGCACACAGACAGACGGACAGACACATACAGAGAGGTGTTGGGGTGCACAGAGACAGACGGACAGATACATACAGAGAGGTTGTTGGGGTGCACACAGACAGACGGACAGATACATACAGAGAGAGGTGTTGGGGTGCACACAGACAGACAGGGACAGACACATACAGAGAGGTGTTGGGGTGCACACAGACAGACGGACAGACACATACAGAGAGGTGTTGGGGTGCACACAGACAGACAGACAGACACATACAGAGAGGTGTTGGGGTGCACACAGACAGACGGACAGATACATACAGAGAGGTGTTGGGGTGCACACAGACAAACGGACAGATACATACAGAGAGGTGTTGGGGTGCACAGAGACAGACGGAGGCAGGAAGAGACAGAGGGAAACACTACGCATTATCATTGTATGACTTCTTGTTTGTCGCAACAGACTTCTCTGTGTGAAATTCGGGCTGCTCTCCCCAGGGATAGCGCGTCTCTACACTGAGAGCACCACCCCCCCACCCCCCTTTTTTTTCCTACCTGCAGTTTTTATGTTTCCCTATCGAAGGGGATTTTTCTATAGAATTTTGCCAGGGGACAACCCTTTTGTTGCCGTGGGTTCTCTTACGTGCGCAAAGTGCATGCTGCACACGGGACCTCGGTTTATCGTCTCATCCGAATGACTATCGTCCAGTCCAGACCACCACTCAAGGTCTAGTAGAGGGGGAGAAAATACTGGCGACTCTGCCGGGATTCGAACCAGTGCGCTCAGATTCTCTCGCTTCCTAGGCGGACGCGTTACCTCTAGGCCATCACTCCACGTGTGTTCGAATCCCGGTCAAGGCGCCAAGTAGGTAAACTCGGGTGGGTTTTATTTGTTTGTTTGTTTGGGTTTTTTGTTGTTGTTTTTTTAATCCGATCAACATACTTGTAAACCTGTTAGTGCCTGAATCCACTTTGTGTGTACACACATGCAGAAAAAAAAGTAAACACGCAAGTTAAAGATGTCATAATCCACGTCAGTATCCGGTGGGTTATAGAAAAAACAACAACAACTACAACAAAACAACATGAACAACAACAACAAAAATAAATAAATAAATAAAATATATAATAAACGCAAGCATACCCATCAAGCACACCCCCGAAAACGGAGTATGGCTACCCATGTGGCGGGGTAAAAACGGCCTGACACGTAAAAGCCCACCCGTAGATCTGTACTACTGAAAGTGGGAGTTACAGCCCATGAACGTAGAAGAAGGAGACGCATATTATTACCCCCATGTTATCACTGCATGCATCAACAACCTGGCTATCGTTACACACACACACACACACACACACACACACACACACACACATCCCCTAACAACCCTCCACCCCCACCCCTCTGCTCCACCCTTAGTGTTCGTTTATTAGAGTGTTGTTGACGGTTACAGCAGGGAGAGTGAAGGAGGGATGAAAGGAATGGAGAGAGAGAGAGAGAGAGAGAGAGAGAGAGAGAGAGGGAGGGGGAGGGAGCTAGCAGTGGGGGAGGGACGGGGGTACCGTCTCGAACGGCCAGTGACCCCTGATGTGAATGGAGTTGGCATGGAACCTCTGGAGTGGCCATTCACTAACACAAACACACACACACACACACACACACACACACACACACAGAGAGAGAGACACGCACACACACACACACACACACACACACACACACACACACACACACACACTGTCCTGTTTCAGGGGAAGTTATCGTGGTCTCAGAACTAACCACCTCTGTCAGACAGTCCATTGTGTGGGTCCCTGTGGGGGGGACAGGGTTCATGATGTTTGTGTGGGGCGGGGGGAGAGTTCCGGGGACAGGGGGGTGCGTGCGTGCGTGCTTGCATGGGTGTGTGTGTGTGTGTGTGTGTGTGTGTGTGTGTGTGTGTGTGTGTGTGTACTGTACTGTACACGCATGTATATGATATCTATAAATATAAAAATACGATTATAATGTACACACACACACACACACACACACACACACACACACCCATGCAAGCACGCACGCACGCACCCCCCTGTCCCCGTGTGTGTGTGTGTGTGTGTGTGTGTGTGTGTGTGTGTGTGTGTGTGTGTACATTATAATCGTATTTTTATATTTATAATCTCTGCTATTGTGAGTTCCTGTCTTTGTGACTGTGTTTGATAGTTCCTGTCTCTGTCACTGTGTCTGTGAGTTCCTGTCTGTGTCACTGTCTGTGTCACTGTGTCTGTGAGTTCCTGTCTGTGTCACTGTCTGTGTCACTGTCTCTGCCATTCTGCCCTCCATCCTCTTTCAGTGTGTGTGTGTGTGTGTGTGTGTGTGTGTGTGTGTGTGTGTGTGTGTGTGTGTGTGTACATTATAATCGTATTTTTATATTTATAGATATCATATACATGCGTGTACAGTACAGTACACACACACACACACACACACACACACACACACACACACACACACACACACACACACTGAAAGAGGATGGAGGGCAGAATGGCAGAGACAGTGACACAGACAGTGACACAGACAGGAACTCACAGACACAGTGACAGAGACAGTGACACAGACAGGAACTCACAGACACAGTGACAGAGACAGGAACTATCAAACACAGTCACAAAGACAGGAACTCACAATAGCAGAGATTGGAACTCACAATAACAGAGATTGGAACTCACAATAACAGAGACAGGAATTCACAGTGACAGAGACAGGAACTCACAATGACAGAGATTGGAACTCACAATGACAGAGACAGGAACTATCAAACACAGTCACAAAGATAGGAACTCACAGTGACAGAGACAGGAACTATCAAACACAGTCACAAAGACAGGAACTCACAGTGACAGAGACAGGAACTCACAATGACAGAGACAGGAACTATCAAACACAGTCACAAAGACAGGAACTCACAATGACAGAGACAGGAACTATCAAACACAGTCACAAAGTAAGGGAACTCACAGTGACAGAGACAGGAACTCACAATGACAGAGACAGGAACTCACAATGACAGAGACAGGAACTATCAAACACAGTCACAAAGACAGGAATTCACAGTGACAGAGACAGGAACTCACAATGACAGAGACAGGAACTCACAATGACAGAGACAGGAACTATCAAACACAGTCACAAAGACAGGAACTCACAGTGACAGAGACAGGAACTCACAGTCACAGAGACAGGAACTCACAATGACAGAGACAGGAACTCACAATGACAGAGACAGGAACTATCAGACACAGTCACAGAGACAGGAACTCACAATGACAGAGACAGGAACTATCAGACACAGTCACAGAGACAGGAACTCACAATGACAGAGACAGGAACTATCAGACACAGTCACAGAGACAGGAACTCACAATGACAGAGACAGGAACTATCAAACACAATGACAGAGACAGGAACTATCAAACACAATGACAGAGACAGGAACTCACAATGACAGAGACAGGAACTAACAGTGACAGAGACAGGAACTCACAGTGACAGAGACAGGAACTCACAGTGACAGAGACAGGAATTCACAATGACAGAGACAGGAACTCAAACACACAGTGACAGAGAGAGAGAGAGAAAAAATCAAACAACAAACGGGCGAGGTCGAAGACTGATGACATCACGAGGTCAATGACCTCTGTGACCTGACACTGACCGACTGCTCGCTTTTACCAGCTGACCCCAAGGTCCTGACCAGGTCACCCACCCCGTGCACTAACTGTTGTCAGGCCGGCCCAACACTACCTCAGACCGGCCCAACACTACCTCAGACCGGCCCAACACTACCTCAGACCGGCCATTAGACCGGCCCAACACTGCCTCAGACCGGCCCAACACTGCCTCAGACCGGCCCAACACTGCCTCAGACCGGCCATTAGACCGGCCCAACACTGCCTCAGACCGGCCCAACACTACCTCAGACTGGCCATTAGACCGGCCCAACACTGCCTCAGACCGGCCATTAGACCGGCCCAACACTACCTCAGACCGGCCATTAGACCGGCCCAACACTGCCTCAGACCGGCCATTAGACCGGCCCAACACTACCTCAGACCGGCCATTAGACCGGCCCAACACTGCCTCAGGCCGGCCCAACACCGATTCTGCCATCAGGCCAGTCCAGCATTGCTTAGATATTACCTCAACAACTTGCCCACACTTTCAAAAGGGCAGGCCCATTTTCTGCCCATGGATACCACCGTCAGACCGACCAGTCCAACACTGCCCAAACTATCACAGGCCAGTCCAACACTGCCCAAACTATCACAGGCCAGTCCAACACTGCCCAAACTATCACAGGCCAGTCCAACACTGCCCAAACTATCACAGGCCAGTCCAACACTGCCCAAACTATCACAGACCAGTCCAACACTGCCCAAACTATCACAGGCCAGTCCAACACGGTCCAAACTATCACAGTCCAGTCCAACACTGCCCAAACTATCACAGGCCAGTCCAACACTGCCCAAACTATCACAGTCCAGTACAACACTGCCCAAACTATCACAGGCCAGTCCAACACGGTCCAAACTATCACAGGCCAGTCCAACACTGCCCAAACTATCACAGGCCAGTCCAACACTGCCCAAACTATCACAGGCCAGTCCAACACTGCCCAAACTATCACAGGCCAGTCCAACACTGCCCAAACTATCACAGTCCAGTCCAACACTGTCCAAACTATCACAGGCCAGTCCAACACTGCCCAAACTATCACAGGCCAGTCCAACACTGCCCAAACTATCACAGACCAGTCCAACACTGCCCAAACTATCACAGGCCAGTCCAACACGGTCCAAACTATCACAGTCCAGTCCACTGCCCAAACTATCACAGTCCAGTCCAACACTGCCCAAACTATCACAGGCCAGTCCAACACTGCCCAAACTATCACAGTCCAGTCCAACACTGCCCAAACTATCACAGTCCAGTCCAACACTGCCCAAACTATCACAGGCCAGTCCAACACGGTCCAAACTATCACAGGCCAGTCCAACACTGTCCAAACTATCACAGGCCAGTCCAACACTGCCCAAACTATCACAGTCCAGTCCAACACTGCCCAAACTATCACAGGCCAGTCCAACACGGTCCAAACTATCACAGGCCAGTCCAACACTGCCCAAACTATCACAGGCCAGTCCAACACTGCCCAAACTATCACAGTCCAGTCCAACACTGTCCAAACTATCACAGGCCAGTCCAACACTGCCCAAACTATCACAGGCCAGTCCAACACTGCCCAAACTATCACAGGCCAGTCCAACACTGCCCAAACTATCACAGGCCAGTACAACACTGCCCAAACTATCACAGGCCAGTCCAACACTGCCCAAACTATCACAGGCCAGTCCAACACTGCCCAAACTATCACAGGCCAGTCCAACACTGCCCAAACTATCACAGGCCAGTCCAACACTGCCCAAACTATCACAGTCCAGTCCAACACTGTCCAAACTATCACAGGCCAGTCCAACACTGCCCAAACTATCACAGGCCAGTCCAACACTGCCCAAACTATCACAGGCCAGTCCAACACGGTCCAAACTATCACAGGCCAGTCCAACACTGCCCAAACTATCACAGTCCAGTCCAACACTGCCCAAACTATCACAGGCCAGTCCAACACGGTCCAAACTATCACAGGCCAGTCCAACACTGCCCAAACTATCACAGTCCAGTCCAACACTGTCCAAACTATCACAGGCCAGTCCAACACTGCCCAAACTATCACAGGCCAGTCCAACACTGCCCAAACTATCACAGGCCAGTCCAACACTGCCCAAACTATCACAGACCAGTCCAACACTGCCCAAACTATCACAGGCCAGTCCAACACGGTCCAAACTATCACAGGCCAGTCCAACACGGTCCAAACTATCACAGGCCAGTCCAACACTGCCCAAACTATCACAGACCAGTCCAACACTGCCCAAACTATCACAGGCCAGTCCAACACTGCCCAAACTATCACAGACCAGTCCAACACTGCCCAAACTATCACAGGCCAGTCCAACACTGCCCAAACTATCACAGGCCAGTCCAACACTGCCCAAACTATCACAGGCCAGTCCAACACGGTCCAAACTATCACAGGCCAGTCCAACACTGCCCAAACTATCACAGTCCAGTCCAACACTGCCCAAACTATCACAGGCCAGTCCAACACGGTCCAAACTATCACAGGCCAGTCCAACACTGCCCAAACTATCACAGTCCAGTCCAACACTGTCCAAACTATCACAGGCCAGTCCAACACTGCCCAAACTATCACAGTCCAGTCCAACACTGCCCAAACTATCACAGGCCAGTCCAACACTGCCCAAACTATCACAGGCCAGTCCAACACTGCCCAAACTATCACAGTCCAGTCCAACACTGCCCAAACTATCACAGGCCAGTCCAACACTGCCCAAACTATCACAGACCAGTCCAACACTGCCCAAACTATCACAGGCCAGTCCAACACGGTCCAAACTATCACAGGCCAGTCCAACACGGTCCAAACTATCACAGGCCAGTCCAACACTGCCCAAACTATCACAGACCAGTCCAACACTGCCCAAACTATCACAGGCCAGTCCAACACTGCCCAAACTATCACAGGCCAGTCCAACACTGCCCAAACTATCACAGGCCAGTCCAACACTGCCCAAACTATCACAGACCAGTCCAACACTGCCCAAACTATCACAGGCCAGTCCAACACTGCCCAAACTATCACAGGCCGGACTACAGTGATCAAGGAGTGAGACTGAACAATGACAGTCAAGAACGGCAGGCAGCTTCAACTCTCAGCAACAGCAACAACTCTCACCTACATCCAAAGGGTGGGTTGGAGGGGGAGAGGCGGGGTGCGGGGGGGGGGGAGAGTTGGAGAGGGGGGGGGGGCGGGGGAGGGGGGGGGCGACACCACCACAACCACAAGTAAACACTTCAACGATGGCTGGAGATGACACAGTACTGATGACCGGTTGAGAACAGCTTCCGATACGGTAATATATATATATATTTTGGAGGTGTGTTATATAATTATGATTCTCAGTGTTCTGTGACATCACTTGCTGAAGTCATCTATCATTCAGCTGTTGAGGGGCTCAATGTCCGGCCTGTATCAGACATGAAGGCCCAACACTCGGCTTATATCACAGATTGACCTAAGTTTACATTTGGGCCAACTGCAAAGTGAGAGCTGTATTATCAATGTTCTCTCCAGTCAATGGGAAACCATTTACAGCTTAGTCTTTTGTGAAGGACTATGACTCTCAAACTAGGAGACAAAATTGCACTGGCTCTTAGTGCTGCAGCCTTGTGGGCTAGTTGGCCTTTGGGAACCATCCCAACGCCGACTGTCCTAAAACCCTCTTGGCCGAGAGAGTGGGGATATACTTGGGCAAGACACTCTCCACTATAATCAAATTCTAGCCCAAAGCTTCCTCTGCTGTTCTGATGGTCATAGTCGGACACGACTATCATATATATATATATCAGACACTGACTTCAGCTTACAGCTGGGCCAGCACCACAGTGACAACCGAATGATCAATGGTGATATTTGTATGCGTGCGTGCGTGCGTGCGTGCGTGTGTGTGTGTGTGTGTGTGTGTGTGTGTGTACGTGTGTGCGTACGTGCGTGGCTGAATGAAAGATGTTTGAAAGCGTAGTGTCAAAATCACCTAGTTGTGAACTGACAATAAAGCAAAGAGATGGAGATGAACAGTTTCGGTAAGAGACACGAACTTGAACCCTAACCACGACAGCACCTCTGACCACTGCAGTGGGAGACAGAGCTCTCCTGACAGGAGTCGTGTGGCCGTGTGGTCCATACCACCCGTCCTCAAACTACAACAGTTTCTACAACAGGGAGTGAACACACACACACACACACATACACACTCGCGAGCACGCACGGACGCACTCGCAAGCGTACGCGCACACACACATACACATTCAAACACACACACACACACACACACACACACACACACTCGCGAGCACGCACGGACGCACTCGCAAGCGTACGCACGCACACATACACATTCAAACAAACACACACACACACACACACACACACACACACACACACACATACACTTGCACCACCGACGCGGGTAACTCTGGTGTGAACCTTTCTTCCAAAGCAGACAACAGACCTGAGAACATCGAAAGAAAGCAGAAAAACGAGAACACAACAGTTCACCCACAAAGCGCTTCATGATGACTGTAAAGACTAACACTGCCTTCATGATGACTGTAAAGACTAACACTGCCTTCATGATGACTGTAAAGACTAACACTGCCTTCATGATGACTGTAAAGACTAACACTGCACAAGGAGACTGAACAGCAACAACTGGGTGATCTGTTGTGACGTCCACATTTCCAACGTGTGTGTGTGTGTGTGTGTGTGTGTGTGTGTGTTCCTCTTTTTCCGTGCGTTCGTGGGCAGCAGCTTCAAAAGTTCTCTCCTATGTATGGTTTGACTTTTACACGTGTGCATGACCGTTTCTGCTCCGCCATGTGTGCAGACAGGACACAGGTCAAGATGAAGCAAAGAGACGCTGAGAGAGACCTAGGAGTTATCGTTGACTCAAAGCTAGCATTCAGGGAACAGGTGGCCCAGTCCACAGCGAAGGCAAATAGGATAGTGGGTGTGATTAGAAGATCATCTGAACACCTCAATGGGAAAATATTTGTCCAGCTGTACAAGAGTTTAGTGCGCCCATTACTTGAATGTGGGCACTGTGTGTGGCAGCCTACGCATAAGTCATTATGCAGTGACATTGAGGATGTTCAGCGCAGAGCAACAAAACTGCTATCACGCCTGAAAGACAAACCCAATCAGGAGAGACTGCGTGAACTAAAATTACCATGCTTGGAACACAGGAGGCTCCGTGGAGACACTATTGAGGTATACACTGAAATACTTGCATGGGTTTTACTCAGTCTCTCGACCTAGCTTCAAACTGGCGTCCACACGTGATCTCAGAGGCAATGCTTTGAAATTAGAGAAACACCAGTGCCTGCTTAAGCAAACTACTTCTCTGAAAGAGTTGTTAACACCTGGAATGGTTTACCAGACTCTGTGGTGACGGCACCATCTGTTGACTCTTTTAAAAGCCGTCTGGACAGCTACTGGACTGAGCTACCTTCAGTGTATGTTCCTGCCTGCCAGTGTTAACCACCACCTTTGTACTTGCCATTGCCCGCACGTCGCGTACACATAAGTAAATAGATCTCGGACGACGAACAGGCCCTTGACGGGGCCTCAACCGTCTGATAGTCAAGTCAAGTCAAGTCAAGTCAGCCATCCTCCATTTGCGGGAGTCTGTATGCCCGGTAAGTTCCTGTTTCCATAGCCTACCGAACAGTGACACGGATTCCATGTACACTGATGTGCATATTTGATCTTGTGCATGTGTACACGTGTTCCTGTTTCCATAGCCTACCGAACAGTGACACGGATTCCAGGTACTCTGATGTGCATGTTGATCTTGTGCATGTGTACACGCGCGGAAAAAGGTTCAGGCTGCATGATGTGACATGGGAGACTGGTTGAAAAAAAAAAAAAAACACCCTTTAACCTGCCAGGCACCGTGAGTGGGATTCGAACTGGGGCCCCTCACAATGTCTAACGCTTTTAACCACACTGTTGTCTCGGCCCGTCAGCATGTGTGTGGGAGAATGGGGTGTGTTGTGTGTGTGTGTGTGCGTGTGTGTGTGTGTGTGTGTGTGTGTGTGTGTGTGTGTGTGTGGTGTGAGACACCTCACTGAGATCAGACAGAGCTTACAGGTCAGGGTGTCAGTGAAGGGCTGTCACCTCACTGAGATCACACACAACTTACAGGTCAGGGTGTCAGTGAAGGGCTGTCACCTCACTGAGATCACACACAGCTTACAGGTCAGGGTGTCAGTGAAGGGCTGTCACCTCACTGAGATCACACAGAGCTTACAGGTCAGGGTGTCAGTGAAGGGCTGTCACCTCACTGAGATCACACACAACTTACAGGTCAGGGTGTCAGTGAAGGGCTGTCACCTCACTGAGATCACACACAGCTTACAGGTCAGGGTGTCAGTGAAGGGCTGTCACCTCACTGAGATCAGACAGAGCTTACAGGTCAGGGTGTCAGTGAAGGGCTGTCACCTCACTGAGATCACACACAGCTTACAGGTCAGGGTGTCAGTGAAGGGCTGTCACCTCACTGAGATCACACACAGCTTACAGGTCAGGGTGTCAGTGAAGGGCTGTCACCTCACTGAGATCAGACAGAGCTTACAGGTCAGGGTGTCAGTGAAGGGCTGTCACCTCACTGAGATCACACAGAGCTTACAGGTCAGGGTGTCAGTGAAGGGCTGTCACCTCACTGAGATCAGACAGAGCTTACAGGTCAGGATGTCAGTGAAGGGCTGTCACCTCACTGAGATCACACAGAGCTTACAGGTCAGGGTGTCAGTGAAGGGCTGTCACCTCACTGAGATCACACAGAGCTTACAGGTCAGGGTGTCAGTGAAGGGCTGTCACCTCACTGAGATCACACAGAGCTTACAGGTCAGGGTGTCAGTGAAGGGCTGTCACCTCACTGAGATCAGACAGAGCTTACAGGTCAGGGTGTCAGTGAAGGGCTGTCACCTCACTGAGATCACACACAGCTTACAGGTCAGGGTGTCAGTGAAGGGCTGTCACCTCACTGAGATCACACACAGCTTACAGGTCAGGGTGTCAGTGAAGGGCTGTCACCTCACTGAGATCACACAGAGCTTACAGGTCAGGGTGTCAGTGAAGGGCTGTCACCTCACTGAGATCACACACAGCTTACAGGTCAGGGTGTCAGTGAAGGGCTGTCACCTCACTGAGATCACACAGAGCTTACAGGTCAGGGTGGGTGTCAGTCATTGTTCTGTACAGACTTCATCCTCTGTGAACTACGTTACTTTCGATCAGGAAATTCACTTGCACCAATGGCCAGAGGACACAGAGTAGTAACTGCATATCCAATTCACGCCACACTGATGTATTCATGTCACCCAGGTTCAGCAGTCAAGGGGTTAAATTCTTCAGTCAGAAAAGCCACTTCATGACGCGCTGTGTTCCACACAGAGTGCTACAGCACGCTTGTCTGCCGTGTCCTGCATTGTCTGTATTTATGTGTGAATAATACTGTTTCACAATATAACCATCTCCTTAAAAGTCACTTTGTTTGTACCCCCCCCCCTCTCTCTCTCTCTCTCTGTCCCTCTCTCTCTCCATCTCTCTTTCTCTCTCTCTGTCCCCCCCCCTCTCTCTCCCTTTACTCCCTCTCTCACCCTCCTCCTCCACCCCCTCTCTCACCACTAGTCGGAATTGTTTTCTCCTCCCCCCTCTCTTATTTTTTTTCTCTCTCTCTTTCACCTCCCTCCTCCATTCCCCCACCCTCTCTCTCACCACTGGCCAAGTTGTTCTTTCCCTCTTCTCACCCCACCCCCTCTCTCTCTTCCCCCTCTTCCCCCCCCCCTCTCTCTCTCTCCCTCCTCCTCCATTCCCCACTCTCTCTCACCACTGGCCAAGTTGTTCTTTCCCTCTTCTCACCCCACCCCCTCTCTCTCTCTTCCCCCTCTTCCCCCCCCCCTCTCTCTCCCTCCTCCTCCATTCCCCACTCTCTCTCACCACTGGCCAAGTTGTTCTCTCCCTCCCCCCCACCCCCCTCTTCCCCCTCCTCCTCTCTCTCTCCCCTCTCTCTCCCATCCCATCTCTCTCCCACCCTCTCCTCCCTCCACTCCTCCTATTTCCCTCTTTCTCCCTCTCTCTCTCCCTCTCCCTTCCTATCTCCCTTCCTTCTCTCCTCCTTTCTCTCTCCTCTCTCTCTCTTTCTCCTCTCTCTCTCTCCTCCTCCTCCACCCTCCTCTCCATTCCCCCCTTACTCTCACCACTGGCCAAGTTGTTCTCTTCCCTGCCCCCACCCCCCCTCCTCTATTCTTCCCCCTCTTCTCTCTCTCCCCTCTCCCTCTCCTCCTCCCTCCCTCCTCACCCTCCCCCCACCCCCTTCTCTCACCACTGGGCCAAGGTGTTGTTCTCTCCAATACTCCCACCCCTATCCTTACGTGTGTCTGACACCCAGCTATTATCTCACTCACCACACGTCCCTCACACCACGCACACCGCACACAACCCTCCTACACCCACACCCCACAGACACACGCCACATATAATACCAGCGTGAAAGAGGGGTGCTGTTGATATCTTCCGAGGAAGAAGTATGCGAATGTCGTGCGAGCCCGTGGGCGTATCTGTGTACGCTTGTGTGCGTAAGAGAGGGACAGACAGAGCGAGAGACAGAGAGACAGAATTCAGATAGAGTGAGATGGGTGAAAAGGAAAGAGAAAATGACAGACAGACAGACAGACACAACAGTCCGCATGACAGACAAGACACAGACAGACAAGACACAGACAGACAGACAGACAGGCAAGACAATACACAGATAGACAAACAGAAACAGCAGTTAGCATGACAGACAGACAGACAGACAGACACAACAGTAACCATGACAGACAGACACACACACACAACAGTAACCATGACAGACAGACACAGCAGTAACCATGACAGACAGACACAGCAGTAACCATGACAGACAGACAGACACAGCAGTAACCATGACAGACAGACAGACAGACAGACACAGCAGTAACCATGACAGACAGACACAGCAGTAACCATGACAGACAGACACAGCAGTAACCATGACAGACAGACAGACAGACACAGCAGTAACCATGACAGACAGACACAGCAGTAACCATGACAGACAGACACAGCAGTAACCATGACAGACAGACAGACAGACACAGCAGTAACCATGACAGACAGACACAGCAGTAACCATGACAGACAGACAGACAGACAGACAGACAGACACAGCAGTACCCATGACAGACAGACACAGCAGTAACCATGACAGACAGACACAGCAGTAACCATGACAGACAGACAGACAGACACAGCAGTAACCATGACAGACAGACAGACAGACACAGCAGTACCCATGACAGACAGACAGACAGACAGACAGACACAGCAGTACCCATGACAGACAGACACAGCAGTAACCATGACAGAGAGACAGACACAGCAGTAACCATGACAGACAGACACAGCAGTAACCATGACAGACAGACAGACAGACAGACAGACACAGCAGTAACCATGACAGACAAACAGACACAGCAGTAACCATGACAGACAGACACAGCAGTAACCATGACAGACAGACAGACAGACACAGCAGTAACCATGACAGACAGACAGACACAGCAGTAACCATGACAGACAGACAGACAGACACAGCAGTAACCATGACAGACAAACAGACACAGCAGTAACCATGACAGACAGACAAACAGACACAGCAGTAACCATGACAGACAGACAGACACAGCAGTAACCATGACAGACAGACAGACACAGCAGTAACAGTCTGTTGGACTTTTCTATTTATATCCGTGTTACGGCCACGGGTATAGTGACGTCATTGAGTGGATATGACGCCATTGTCTCTGTGGCCGTCACACAGTGCTTTGGGCCCAGTCTTCTTCTTCCTTATCTATGTAGGTATGGGTGTACGAACAGGTGCATGGACAGATGTATGAATAGATTTATATGTGTTCTGTTCTGTTCTGTTTGTAACTGGAAAAGATTTTTTTTCTGATGACTAAAAAAAATATATATATATTAAAAACGACGGGCGCTATAGCCGAGTGATTAAAGCGTTGGACTTTCAATCTGAGGGTTCCCGGTTCGAATCTCGGTGACGGCGCCTGGCGGATAAAGGGTGGAGATTTTTCCGCTCTCCCAGGTCAACGTATATGCAGACCTGCTTGTGCCTAAACACCTTCGCGCGTATACGCAAGCAGAGGATCAAATACGCACGTTAATAGATCCTGTAATCCATGTCAGCGTTCGGTCGGTTATGGAAACAAGAACATACCTAGCATGCACCCCCCCCGAAAACGGAGTATGGCTGCCTACATCACAGGGTAAAAACGGTCGTACACGTAAAAGCCCACTCGTGTACACGTGTACGGGTGAACGAGGGAGTTGCAGCCCACGAACGAAGAAGCAGAAGAAGAAGGAGTAAGTGGAAAATGATATCATAAAAAACGATAATGAAATGAAAGGCGCCGGCATCAGTCGGACAACTGACCTGTTCAGCAGGAAAACACGTGTTGCTCTTCCTCTTCCTCACACGAACGCTCCTCCTAATCCTCCGCTGCCTTCTCCTCCTCCTCACATTCCTCCTGGTCGCACCTCGATCAGCGCTCTGTGCACAGAACATCACAACAGTTTATGACTCATATATATATATATATATATGTATGTATGTATCATTCCAACTCATTATTGTTGTTATTGCTGCACTGTGCTGAATCATTTAAGTTTCGTTTGACAAGGCAAACAACAACAAAAGTAGCACGCACACACACACACACACACACACACACACACACACACACACACACCATACACACGCACACAGTCACACACAGAACACACACACACACACACACACACACACACACACACACAGAGGTTCAGGACCGTGGTGTCAGTACAGTCCCTTCCACTGGATGGACAAAACTCGGTGCTATAACAAAACCCCGTGCCACCTGTTCGCCCCACCTCCCCCTACTCCTCCCCAGTTAACCTCCTCTTCCCAACCCCCTCCCACACCCACCCCACGACCCCTGCCCCCCAGCAGCATTCCAGGTGGGGAGTGAGGCATGGAGGATATACCTGAGGAATGCTTCAGTTTGTTTTGCTGGACTTTCATTATTGTGACAGACCTAAATCTATGGTGAGGTTTTGGAGTCAAAAGTTGAACACTTTACTGTTTCCATCCCGCCGAAAAGCTTGAATATATGATTAGAACGCGCGCTGACACTGGAGTAGCTAGATACCCTGATATATATATATATATATATATATATATATATATATATATATATATATATATATATATATATATATATAAGCACTCATCGAATAAGTGAACACACAGACCAAGAATCCTGTTTCACTGGAATACAAAAAAACAAAAATAACAAATATTTCATTTCCATCCTGATAAGCTTATGAAATATATGAACACACACACACACACACACACACACACACACACACACACACACACACACACACACACACACACAAATACGGAGAGAGACAGACAGACAGACAGACAGAGAGAGAAGTAGATGGATAGCTCGATAGAGAAATAACACATGACATACATTCCGCACTGGAATTTTAATGCCAGGTTACTATGCTCTTGGCAGCTTTTAATCTGTTCTAGGATGATGGAAACGTGATCTAACCTAATCCTTCTTCTCCTTTGTTCGTGGGCTGCAACTCCCACGTTCACTCGTATACATGTAAACAAGTGGGCTTTTACGTGTATGACCCTATGACAGACATAGGGTCTGGGCAAAATGGATTGTTGTTGATGTTATTGTTGTTTTTTTTAAACGAACGAAGACTACACAAAAAAAACAACAACAAAAAACAAAACAAAAAAACAACCTATCTCTATTGTGACCTTTTTTTCTTTTTTTTTAACTCACTCAGTACGGCCAGTCCTCTCTTCTCCTCTACATAGACCCCTCGGATGTCCAGTGGGTGTCTGAATGACTCAACCTTTAGCTTCCGGCGTCAGAATTGTGGTATTCTTTGTCAACATTCACCTCTTCAGTATAACTATAAGAGCCTTCCGCTTGCAATAGTTTGATGGTAAGTAATTGGGGTGAAACGCTGTTAACGTCGTCTCTTTCGCCGTTCGTATGGAGAGAGTTAAAATGCTATTTCTTAACCAGCTTCACAGTCCATAAGCATTTGCATCAGACCTGACAGCTGTGGTGTGTTGTTTATCAGTTTCCCGTTTCAAACAGTTCTTGGTTGTTCCAAGTGGCGATGAAAAACGCGTCAGAATCTGAGAACATGATAATGAACGATGCTGCCTCATGCTGCCAGTGACCATCAGTCCACATTGTATACTAATTACATTATTTGTATTTTGTTTGTATTTGTATTTCATTTTATCACAACAGATTTCTCTTTGTGAAATTCGGACTGCTCTCCCCAGGGAGAGCGCGTCGCTACACTACACCGCCACCCATTTTTTTGTGTATTTTTTCCTGCGTGCAGTTTCACTTGTTTTTCCTATCGAAGTGGATTTTTCTACAGAATTTTGCCAGGAACAGCTCTTTTGTTGCCGTGGGTTATTTTACGTGCGCTAAGTGCATGCTGCACATGGGACCTCGGTTTATCGTCTCATCCGAATGACTAACATCCAGACCACCACTCATGGTCCAGTGGAGGGGGAGAAAATATTGGCGGCTGAGCCGTGATTCGAACCAGCGCGCTCAGATTCTCTCGTTTCCTAAGCGGACGCGTTACCTCTAGGCCATCACTCCACATATTTACAGTTCTGTCTTTCTCAGTTCCACAAATCGGCGCTCTTCCGTGATCGCCGTTTTTATCACGTGACGACAGAGTCACACTACAATTTTTTTTTTTTTTTTAAGACTGCCGTTGTTTATTTATGCTCTTGTTTATTTATCACAAAGAGTAAGACAACTTTCTTGAATCTGCCTGCTAAATTTTGTGAAAATTGCTGTGCATTATCACTGAAAGAATACTTCTCTATTCGGATAAATTCACGACGTGCGCAATAGTCGAGTGGTTAAAGCGCTGGACTTTCAATCTGAGGGTCCTGGGTTCGAATCTCGGTCACGGCACCTAGTGGATGAAGGGTGGAGATGTTTCCGATCTCCCAGGTCAACGTACATGCAGACCTGCTGGTGCCTGAACCCCCTTCGTGTGTTTCCGCAAGCGGAAGATCAAATACGCACGTTAAATATCATGTAATCCATGTCAGCGTTCGGTGGGTTATGGAAACAAGATTATACCCAGTATGCACACCCCCGAAAACGGAGTATGGCTGCCTACATGGCGGGGTAAAAACGGTCATACACGTAAAAACCCATTCGTGTACATACGAGTGAACGTGGGAGTTGCAGCTCACGAACGAAGAAGAGGAGGATAAATTCACGTGCACACACATTGTCTCAGTGTAGTTTGTGTAGTTTTAAAACGACTTCTCAGTTCGGATGATGACTTTTAATTGTGCATTATGATATACATACACGTGTACATGTTCGTTATGCATCGTGTCATCATGCCAGTTAATTGTCGCCATGTTTTATTAGCCTGTTTAATCCTTTTGTTTCCCGCTTTTATATGTACCCTAATAGGGTCTTGTGTGATAGACATTGACCGTTGTCTGTTGACGACAAACCACAGTTTCCGCTCAAAGCGTTGTGTGTTTGCTCCAGAAGGTTTTTTTTTCTGCTCAAAATTCAAGTTGGCACTTGAAAATCAAAAAAAGAAAAATAGATTATAATAGTTCCAGTTTCTAGGAGGCGTCAAAACGCATAGATCTGAGCCATGTACGCAACACCACATCTGTTCTGTTTTGTTTTGTTTTGAATATATAACAAATTCATAACAACAATTGAATTATAACAACAGAAGAAAGAGAAACACCCGTAGGTGCTGGGGAGGACCCAGAGAAGCACTGTCTTCACCCGCCCTTGGAACAATCCCGCACCACCCTTGGGGGCCTGCGCTGTGTTCACGATGGGTGCAGGCACGCACAGGGCACTCCATTAAAAATTCAAACCATTGCAGAGGTGAGCCGGCTTCTTTTCACG
>NC_134882.1:26936698-26939198 GCF_041734735.1 Babylonia areolata | reverse complement strand
AGACACCCCCCCCCCCCCCCCATACACACACACACCTGACAGGAACAGGCAAGATGATCCAGGGTGACTCGGGAAATCCGAGTGGTGTTCACATCGCCCTACTGTTGGTTCTCGGGTTGCGCGGACCTCCTGGCCCGCCCAGGATCACAGTCACAATTCCCTCCCCTTGCCTGAACAAGGAGACGCGGGTTAAGTCCCTTCTCTCCCCCACCCCTCCCCACCCCCTCTGTTCTCCCTATCCCTTCACCCCCTCTCCCCCCCCCCCCCCCCAAAAAAGGAAATAAACTCCGCTTTCTTTTTTCTTTGACCCCGCTTGACATTTCACCTTGTGTACAGTTTGAGGACAAACGGAACTGCGACACGGAAACTCTCTTGTTGACTACGATCTAGCGTTTAAGTGAAAGAGAGAGAGATTAGAGGGACCGGGACAGGATGACAACTACTCACACACACACACACACACACACACTCACACACACACACACACACACACACACACACAGAAAGAGAGAGAAAGTGGTTCTATGATTGACTGTTTGGACTCTCTACTACAGGGGGATTGGGGTCAAAGTCAACTAAGACCAATGCAAAAATTCTGAGTCGGAAAGTGTGCCGCACACACAAACATGGCGAAACAGGAAGACGATTGTCAGCGAGTAAACACACACACACACACACACACACACACACAGAGTCCGTGCGCTCGCGCACTTGTGTGTACATGTGTGCATGCATAATTGCATAGCGGTGGGTATTTCCGGGAGCATAGATATCAGACGGGGTGTGGTGGGTGTGGACTTGGTCAGTGAGGAGTACCTGTGGGCGGTGCAGTGCGCATTGACTTTACACAGCTGAGTGTTAACTGTCAGCGTTACTATGGGCAGTGCAGTGAGTGCTAACAGCGGGCAGTGAGTGCTAACAGCGGGCAGTGCAGTGAGTGCTAACAGTGGGCAGTGAGTTCTAACAGCGGGCAGTGCAGTGAGTACTAACAGCGGGCAGTGAGTGCTAACAGCGGGCAGTGCAGTGAGTTCTAACAGTGGGCAGTGAGTGCTAACAGTGGGCAGTGCAGTGAGTACTAACAGCGGGCAGTGCAGTGAGTGCTAACAGCGGGCAGTGAGTGCTAACAGTGGGCAGTGCAGTGAGTGCTAACAGTGGGCAATGAGTGCTAACAGTGGGCAGTGCAGTGAGTGCTAACAGTGGGCAGTGCAGTGA
This sequence comes from Babylonia areolata, assembly GCF_041734735.1. NCBI lineage: Eukaryota > Metazoa > Mollusca > Gastropoda > Neogastropoda > Buccinidae > Babylonia > Babylonia areolata. Next base: position 26,937,986 of record NC_134882.1, on the reverse strand, counting down.
GTGCTAACAGCGGGCAATGAGTGCTAACAGCGGGCAGTGCAGTGAGTGCTAACAGCGGGCAGTGAGTGCTAACAGCGGGCAGTGAGTGCTAACAGTGGGCAGTGAGTTCTAACAGCGGGCAGTGCAGTGAGTGCTAACAGCGGGCAGTGAGTGCTAACAGCGGGCAGTGAGTGCTAACAGTGGGCAGTGAGTTCTAACAGCGGGCAGTGCAGTGAGTGCTAACAGCGGGCAGTGCAGTGAGTGCTAACAGTGGGCAGTGAGTTCTAACAGCGGGCAGTGAGTGCTAACAGCGGGCAGTGAGTTCTAACAGCGGGCAATGAGTGCTAACAGCGGGCAGTGCAGTGAGTGCTAACAGCGGGCAGTGAGTGCTAACAGTGGGCAGTGCAGTGAGTGCTAACAGCGGGCAGTGCAGTGAGTGCTAACAGCGGGCAGTGCAGTGAGTGCTAACAGCGGGCAGTGCAGTGAGTTCTAACAGTGGGCAGTGAGTGCTAACAGCGGGCAGTGCAGTGAGTTCTAACAGTGGCCAGTGAGTGCTAACAGCGGGCAGTGAGTGCTAACAGCGGGCAGTGCAGTGAGTGCTAACAGCGGGCAGTGAGTGCTAACAGCGGGCAGGGCAGTGCAGTGAGTGCTAACAGTGGGCAGTGAGTGCTAACAGTGGGCAGTGAGTGCTAACAGTGGGGAGTGCAGTGAGTGCTAACAGTGGGCAGTGAGTGCTAACAGCGGGCAGTGCAGTGAGTGCTAACAGCGGGCAGTGAGTGCTAACAGTGGGCAGTGCAGTGAGTGCTAACAGCGGGCAGTGAGTGCTAACAGTGGGCAGTGAGTGCTAACTGCGGGCAGTGCAGTGAGTGCTAACAGTGGGTAGTGCAGTGAGTGCTAACTGCGGGCAGTGCAGTGAGTGCTAACAGCGGGCAGTGAGTTCTAACAGCGGGCAGTGCAGTGAGTGCTCAGTAACAACAAGCCTTTTTTCTTCCACCCCTACCCCCTCCTTTTCTTCAGAACGCCAGCCTAGGACTTCACCGCACATCTGCTAGCCAGCCCCCCCTCTTCACCCCAACCTCCCAGCCCCTCCTTGGAACGCCAGACGGACCTCCCACCCGGATTAGATCAGACAGACATCCCAGGACTCACCCCCTCCAACAGTGCAACCTTCACTGAGCCAAGACACAAGCACATAACAACCTGACCTTTAGAACGTCAGCCGACAGGTCGTTCAGCTTCACCACTGTCGCTCTTCTGACTTGCCATTCGAAGAAATCAGGTCGGTCAACTGTCAATGACTTCCTGCCGG
>NC_134882.1:26929198-26931698 GCF_041734735.1 Babylonia areolata | reverse complement strand
GTAGCTTTACACTGCTCCCATTCAGGGACTGGTGAAAAAGTAGGTATTTTTGCAATTTGCTTGTCTCTTGATTCCGTAGCACTAATGATATCTGATGCAAATGTATTGATGGATGTCATAGACTGTATCGTCTTAGCTCGTTTAGCAAAATCTTTTTGTGAACTTAAATTAACTTCTTCTTTTGAAAAGGTTTCATATGCTAAAGATTTGATAACGAATTTCGCAGCTGAAGCTTTCCTTTGTTCATCAAGAGATAAAACATCTGCTTCTCTGTAGGTCCCTAAATTTGATGTAAGAATGGGCACACCTAGAGCAAGTTTATAAGCCTTACAATCGATGCTTTGCAGCTTCTTTAACAAATGCAGTGGAGCACTGAAAAATACCTCTTGAGCGTATGTCAAGCGTGAACGTACGAGAGTGAACGTACGAGAGAGGTTGCGAGAGATATCAACGCTTTGGTATCTTGCCCCCAGTGCTGTTTACAAATTATTTTAAGGAAATTTAGACCTTTTCTTGCTTTGTTTAGTATATAGTCAATATGATAATTCCACGAAAGCTTTGAAGAAATATAAACTCCCAAAAATTTAACATATTGTGTATATCTGATGATAGAACCATTTATTGTAAACACAGGGAGCTTTTCTGGGTCTGATCCTGTGTTAAATAGCATCATATTTGTTTTTTCTAAGGACAATGATAAGCCATTTTCCGTCATAAAGTTGCTGATTTTATCAAGTTCCCGCTGGTATATTTTCTTTATGTAATTCAGTGTCCTAGTAGGCGTTTTATTTTTCATTGTCACCTTCATCCATAAACAAATGTCATCAGCAAATTGAACCAAGACTGTATCTTTAGCTAGCTTGTTAGGTAGATCTGCTAATAATATATTGAATAAAATTGGCGAAATTACTGATCCTTGTGGTAATCCCATATGTAATTGTCTGGGGTTTGAGTAGGTGTTTCCTATTCTTACTTGTATAAATCTATCTGATAAGAAACTTCTAATATAATCATACATGTTGCCTGTGATACCGATATTTTTCAGTTTATATAAAAGTCGAGCGTGCCACACTTGGTCGTATGCTTTTTTCACATCAAAAAAAGTCGCTAGTACGTTTTTTCGCCTTGCAAACTGTTGCTTTACCTGTGTAGTCAGTTTGACTAGACGTTCTGTGGAGGATCTACCTTTTCTGAAGCCAGCTTGGTTTACAGGAATTACACTATGCTTCTCACAATAATGAACAAGTCTTTTTAGAACATTTTTTTCCATTAGTTTGCATACATGCGATGTTAAGGCAATTGGTCGATAACTGTTTTTATCTGTTCTGCGTTTGCCCTGTTTGTGTATTGGGACAACAATTGATTGTTTCCATACAAGAGGAATGTCACCATCAGACCAACATTTCTTTAAAATTAAGTGTAAGAAATCAGTCAAATTTCCAGGCAAATGTCTCAACATTTCGTTTGAAATTCCGTCTAAACCAACTGCTGTTTTTTTGCTGCTGAGATTTGAGAGACATTCCTTTATTTCATCTGGTGTTATTTCACTATTTATATATAGGTGATTTACGCTCTCTGAACCTTGGTATATTTCATTTTTCTCTTGGCTTTCTCTGAACTTTCTATTTTCTTCTGACAAACCAGTGATTCTACTGTGATTACCAAACATGTCAGCAAAAACTTCTGCCTTTTCAATATTTGAAGGTAGATCTGTATGGTCCAGTTTAATTGGGCATTGTGGTAAATATATTCCATTTTTCATTGATTTTAGTTTTTCCCATACCTTTTGCATATCTTTGTGATTGAATGTGTGTATGTGTATGTATGTGTGTGTGTGTATGTGTGTGTGCGTGCGTGCGTGTGTGTGTGTGTGTGTGTGTGTGTGTGTGTGTGTGTGTGTGTGTGTGTGTGTGTGTGTGTGTGCGTGACTCGACTCGATTTCATTTATTGTCATGGAACCCAAAAGGATTGATAGATACAATATAAGAGCACAAGGAAGAAGAGAAATATATACAATGTGGGACGCGTGCACTCAAGTTTGGCAAGTATTTTTTGACAGTCGTCGCAGTCAGATAAGTAATTTCGTTTCAGATTATTGTTCCATATCTTTCGACTGATCACATTTTATAGTTGAGTTGATTGTTGTGCAAACGTAATTAGATTGTTTTGCAAATTGTGAAACAAAATACACGTGTCTGGGAAATTTAATTCAACTACAACAGCTTCATACACATTACATAACAATTTTTTGTTTTTTGAATGTTTGTAAATTTGATCTTTCTCGTTCAATAATCAAATCGTGTGTGCTAATTCTGAGTTTACAGAGTCAAAGAGCTCGTTAATGAGCGGATCGATTTTCATCAATTATTACATATTTCTCAGTTGGATAATCGTTTCCTTTCACTTTGTTGTTGAAGTTTAATATGTTTTCTCTGTTTCCAATATCGAATATGATTATTCTCCACTTGTTGTCGCAGAGTAAATTTAAATCTGTTCTTTC
>NC_134882.1:26919198-26924198 GCF_041734735.1 Babylonia areolata | reverse complement strand
GAAGGTAGGGAGCTGAATAACTGCTCATCACACTGCTCCATGTAGTTGTGTGTGGAAGCCCGGGTCTCTGCAACTGTTTTTTTTTTTGGTCCGTCCGCTCTGCAGTGTAGTCAGACTACGGGGATTTTTTAAGTCAAAAGTTACACACGTTCAACGGCTCTGTCCAGTGATTCGTTAGCATCAGCATGACTTGAGCCTGGACAGAGCGAGCTGAACTGATTGTTTGCTTGATTGCGTGTGTGTGTGTGGTATGTGCTTGTCTGTCTGTCTGTCTGTCTGTCTGTGTGAGTGTATAATGTGTGTGTGCGTTTAAGTGTGGGAATCTGGACCATGTGCCTACGATTTGCACGTGTAGAGAGTGACTGATGTATGCCAAAAATGAGAACTCTGTGTGTGTGTGTGTGTGTGTGTGTGTTTTAAACTCTCTCTCTCTCTCTGTCTCTGTGTCTCAGTGTTCAGTGTTCTCTCTCTCTCTCTCGTTATTGTGAGTACTATTCACAGGGTGTTCCTCACCAGTTCTCGCTTCGCGGCTAACCGGCTGTTAAAATTGTCAAAACGTTCCCCCCCCCCTTCACCGCTCTGAAACAATGCGTTGCCTTGTACTTTGACCTTGACCATGTCAATAATCACCGGCACGACAGTGAGTGGCTGGTCACAAGTTGTCGTTCATGACATTCCAGTGAGCAGCAGAAATTTCTTCGGCGGCATTGCAGATCGCTGTGACGGCACACAATTTCTCTGTGGAACTAAATCTAGACAGCGTCAGTAAGTTTAAATAACAGATATGAGAGAGAGAGAGAGGTGTTATATATATATATAGATATATATATATATAATATGTATATATATATATATATTATATATATATATATATGCACACACACACACACACATATAATGTGTGTGTGTAAACGCTTTGTTGTATATAGCATAACAAATATGATAATAGAAAGACTTTTTATTTCTCTCCTGTTTTCAGGTTGAAAAACAAAACAACAAAAATATGAAAAATCTACGCCGTAGAATTGTGACTGACTAGCTAAATTATGTAAATTTTATGGAAGGCTAACACTTGGCTGGATAACTGACAGCCTCAGTGACACTTCTGGATGGGGCATGGGTGGGGTGGAGGGTGGCAGAAGCTGGCGAGGGGGAAGGCTGGGTATCTTTCATCCCCTCCTCCCCCTCCCATTTTTATCTCTCCCAGACACTTTGGGCACACATCTACCCACCCTTCCACCCACCCTCACACATACAGGTACGTATGCACACACACACATACGCGCGCACACATACACAAGCACGCATGCACATACGCGCGCGCGTACACACACACACACACACACACACACACACACACACACAGACAGGTACACGACAGACAAACACACACACACACATACATACAAAAAGACACACACACGCGCGCGCACACACATTATAAACACACACACACACTGCGGCACACACACACACACACACACACACACACACACTGCGGCACACACACACACGCACACACACACACACACACACCTCAATGCCTCAGTGACACGATGCGTCACGCCGAGTAGCTGAACAAACACACCACTCAGTTCACCACTCTCTCTCTCTCTCTCTCTCTGGCCGCCACCGGCCTCTCTCCTGTCTGTCACAACTACACTGAAAAACTTGCCAAACGGGATACGTGTTTTATTCCTATCCCAACCAACCCGGAGGACGTCCTGACCCGAGTTACCCCTCCCCTCCACCCCGTTCCCCCCCCCTCTTCCCAACACCCTCCCACTCCCCCCCCCCTTCCCCCTCCCTTGCCCCTTATCTCCACTCACGTGCACTCAACAAATATGAGCACAATACGAATACAACTGACGGTTTTAAATCGAAAAACTAGCGGCGCTTTATCAGTTGGACATTTCGCTTAGCTGGTTCGGAGGAGAGAGACAGAGACAGCGGCAGAGACAGAGAGAGAGACACACACACACACACACACACAGAGACAGACACACAGAGAGGAGAGGAAGAGAAACGAACAGTGATCTCATGTTAGTACTTCGTAGTAATGGAATAAGCAAAGCAGTTTTTGTTTGTTTGTTTGTTTTGTTGTTGTTGTTTTTACATCGAGCCAGACAGAGAGAAGTGGAGAGACAGACAGTGAGACAATCACAGAAACAGACAGAGACAGACAGACTGACAGTCAGACAGACAGAGACAGGGGCTGGCAGAGACAGACAGACTCAGTAGTCAGTGTATCCGGGATGACAGGCAGGAAAGGTGAAGGACGAGCGACGAACGAACAACAAAAGAAGCAGTGTTCGCTGCGACACACTGGACTGCACGTACCGCTGGAGTCTTGTGACATGAACGATACTTTACTTCGCCAGTTTGACTTGTTGTCACTGCTGTTATCTGCTTGCCACCACAACACCCCACACCCCTCCCCCCCGCCTGGCACACACTGCCTGTATGTGTGTCTGGGATCCTATTTTGTGTGTGTGTGTGTATATACATGTATAAACCCTGTATAATATATATATATATATATATATATATATATATATAGCTAACTTGCACAGGAGAGTGCAGGCTGCACAGCTAGTGTTGTTGACCCTCCGCGCGGTGTTACATGATACAGCCTTCGTGAGTCCCGCTGCGAACTTCACTAAATCTGTGCACAGTCAAGTCACTGATTTTCCGCCAGGTTATGTCTTATGCCTTACTGCACACACACACACACACACACACACACACAACACAACACAACACAAAACAACACAGGGTCCTTTTCTGTTCCGAGAAATTCCAACTGGGTCAGTTGCTGCATGAGCGATGTCAGCAACGACACAGGGTAGGTATGGGTAATTACGAACGATCCAGTCGAAGCGACCAGTTCAACGTGTGTGCTGTAAAGATAACATGTCGTGCGATAGTCAAACGTAGTTCTTTTGTCTCTTAAAGCTTTCTCCGACTGGTTGCACCAGAAAAAGTTCGTCTGATCATTCTTTTCAACGTTTTGTCGACGTTTGAAATAGCAAGGGTGCCTGAGGGTAAATGCGAACGGGCAAGTGTAGTTCCGAACGATGGCTTTGGGTACATGTAAACAATTAAAACAGAAGCAGGTCTTTAACTCATTAGACGTAACATATTATTGGAACATCCCACTAGACTGTTGTATTGTTGGTTTTGATCACACATAAACACAAACACACAAACAGACGTTTAAACACGCACACCCCATATCGCACACAAACACACTCTTTTGAGAGTGCTGAGTAACTGTGCAGCATTGTTCGCAGACTCACGTCAAAATATACTATGGTCTAATTACACACCACAATATTTTGCAGATTCTTGTCAAAACTGACGTTCTGATCTGTCACCAATATGCTTTCTTAAATTCTCCCAGAACTGGTAATGCACAATCAACATATTCGATCAAATAAAACTATTTCAAACTGTGTCAGAGTTCAAGTTCTACAACAAGCTTCCCTTGATTTTAGGATTTTGAGAGTACGTTTGTAACTTTGGTCGGCAGGGGTGCGCGAAGAGGAGAAATAGCGTGGAAATAGCCAGAAATAGCCGATATTTGACTGGTTCTTTGAAATCGATATTCATTAAAGTATTAGGGACAGGTCGAAGCAGACGTTAAATTGTGAAATGCAACCGTTAAGAACGCTTCGAAGTGGGACGGTATACGAATCGTTCGCAATTACACGCTATTCGCAATTACCCATACCTTCCCAATACTAAGTTTGCCTCTTCGCGTCAGCAAAGAGTTGCCCTGCTAGTGTCCATGGAGTAGCTGTATACTTAGAAGAAAAATCCTGCTCAGGTCGCTCAGAATGTAACCCAGTCCTGACCTCTAGGAACAGAACTGACCCAACCACCTGTTTCTCTATCTCTGATCTCTCGGTTATATCTTGTTTTGTTTGTTGTGTTTTGGGTTGTTGTTTTTTTCTGTTTGTTTCCTGTGTGTTGCTTCAACATTGTATGTGTGTTCCATTTTTGCCCTTTTTGTGATGGAGGAGAGAGAAAGTGGAGCCAGGAGGAATGGTAAGAATCGCTTTTAAATACATGTACTCAATTTGCTTTGGAATCCTTTCATCAATTACTTTTGAAGAAAGCTATCTTTTCGTAAAAAATTGGCTTCAATTCCTCGTTTTGCACCTTCTTCCCCTTTTATTCCTTCCTTCTCCATTCCTCTCCCAACACTTCGTGCACGTGCACCCACACACCCCCACACCACACACCCAGTCCTCTGAGCCCCTCCATTCCCTATCTATTAATTCCAGGCTGTGAAGGTAACAGGAGAACAAGGCAGGAACTTTATGCCAGTTCCCTGGTGCCGATTGCGACACATGAATGATCGACCTGCACGTATCGATCCCCAACTCACAGTTTGTGGTTGTCGAGTGGTGGCCTTCACACACACACACACACACACACACACACACACACACACACACACACGCACGCACACACACACACACTGACACGCACGCACACACACACATACGCACGCACACACACATGTTACACACACACACACATAGGCGCGCGCGCGCGCGCACACACACACACACACACACACACACATCGTAGTGTGATTTGCTGACAGCACTGGAAACAAACAATCGGGTAGTCGTGAGTATCTAAATGACTAAGTTAATAAATGTACAGCTCTGATATATGTAAATGGTCCTGCGCGGTTGACCCCAGCACCCCCTACCCCCACCCCCCTCCACTTTCCTCTTCTTCCATCTCCCGGGTGTGACTGTGTAACTGCCAGGACAGTCTTTGATGTTCATTGTGGAAATGGACAGGGCGAGGGGAGAGAGGTGACCTGACCCTGTGGGATCGTCTGTCTTGCAGGCGTGCTGCGGAGTTTGGAGTTTAACGACCCGTTTTATAAACAGGAGGCTTTTATTTTCCCTCTTGACTTAGGTCCACTTCTTTCTACCGCTGGGGTATGTGGTGGTGTTCTCCGGAGTTGGTCGTGAACA
>NC_134882.1:26886698-26914198 GCF_041734735.1 Babylonia areolata | reverse complement strand
GGTGCACGCCCCTTTCCCCGATGACGTTCACACACATCTAAAAAGACCCCCCACCCCACCCCCACCCCTTTATATATATATATATATATATATATATATATATATATATATATATATACAATTGTTGTTGTTGTTGTTATTCACTCCGCTTTGGTATCCCCGATTTCCATCAAACCCGTTCTGTGGTTTGAGTTCGAACCCCCCATTGTGTGTAGTATAGTTCAAACACACAATATACAGTCACTGGTTTCAATACTGATATGTATAGAAATGATCTCGATGATATTCATTCTCTCTCCACCTGAAAGGTAATTTTTGTCCAGTGGTGGTCAGTGTGATGTGTATCGTCAGTTAATTAGGCCGAATGCCCACACTATCTGATAAAAAAAAAAAAGACACCTTCACCCCCAGTCCCCCTTAAAAAAGTCAGATCCAAATAATACCAACTTCAGTTAACTTTAAAAAAAAAAAGAAGAAGAAGGAAAAAAAAAAGAAGAAAAAAAAGAAAGTAGTAATAATATATAAGTAAACAATATCCTAGTACCGATTCCAGCGAAGTGTCGGTAGCTATTGTTTGTATGAATATATTCTCGGTTGTTTTTTGTTTGTTTGTTTTTTGTTTTTCTTTTTCTTTTATTTTTTTCTTTTTGTGTGTGTGTGTTGTTGTTTTTTTTGTTTTTGTTTTTTTTGTTTTTTGTTTTTTTGTTTTTTGTTTGTTTGTTTTTTCACTTTGCCCAAACTATATTCAGTGAATGAGACTGGCCGCAGCCTGACAGGGTCGTCTTTTTCTATAAAATTTTCCCTCAGCTCTGTGAAGTGGAGTCATTGGGGCGCCGCATAGAACTGTTCACTTCATTCCTCCGTCCAGGTTGTCGTAATGTTGGTTTGGTTGTGTCTCAGTGGAGCTGCAAATGGTTTTCAGGGACGCAGGAAGAGAAGAAGATTTAAAAAAAAAAAAAAAAAAAAAAAAAAAACCTGAGAAAAGACAGAGAGAGAGAGAGAAGGGAAAAAACAAACAAAAAACAAACATCCCTGGGGGCGAGACAGATATGGGAGGGAAAAGGTCCATGAGTCGACTATAACTGTCCGGACAATGATTATCACCCAACGGGGGACAGAAAAATGGGACAAATCGATATCACTATCAGTGTTACCATGTGTTCACACCGACGCTCAACGCCCTCCAATTGTTCCCAACAGGCCATGTCTCCTTGCAGATTGCGCACGCACGCATTATCATGACGCGCGCGCGCACTGACAAAGACACACACACACACATACACACACGCACACGACAGTACACACACGCGCGCGCGCGCGCACGCACACACACACACACACACACACACACACACACACACACACACACACACACACATACATGCACACACACACATGCACACACTGACACCGAATCGCTGCCAGCCAAAACAAAAACAAAACAAAAAAGTCGGCAAACATGGTAAGTGTCAAGTCCAAGTCCAAAAAGGACAATGTTCGGGTATGGCTGACGACAACACACACACACACACACACACACACACACAACACAACACACGTGACACACACACACACACACACACACACACGCCACTCCGCCCTCTCTCTCTCTCTCAACCTTGCTCGGCATTGCTCAACTCAAAGGAAAACACCCACGAGCCACCGGGGACCCTCAACGCGCGTGCAAGTAGTTATCTCGCAAACTGCATGCGCTCGAACTCGACAACAAACTCAAACGACAGTCAGTAAACAACGAGCCGGTCAGCACACACATCCATACAGACTGGTACTCACGGTCACAAAGTGTTGGTGACGTTTTGTGGGTGAAACGGACTGATCATGAATTCACACATGTATCCACAGTTCACAAGAATGTTGTGAATCCACTCTTCACTGCCCAGTACAGAGCACAGCCACACACTGTGTCCCACTTCGGGGTACACGCCCGTCTCGCGGAATCCCACCACCGCGGCGGCGAGGGGGGTTCCCCAACAACTGGCTTCCCATTGGTTCGTGCTTTGTGGCTAAGGTTCCGCCCCTTTCTCCGCCATCTTTTGGGTGCGATGGCGTTTGCCATTTGTAGTAGTTTTCCAACTGTAGTTTCTGTATAGTTCTGACAGTGTTTACCGCTATTGGAAACAAAACATTTGTCATGTGGAACGCCACAAACGAGCCATCATGTATATTATTTTTAAATAAGACTTCTACTTTCAGCGAGGTTCCATGGTGTAATGGTTAGCACTCTGGACTCTGAATCCAGCGATCCGAGTTCAAATCTCGGTGGAACCTAATTTTTTTTCGTTTTTTTTTCTTTTTGTCTTTTCCCAAATCACTTACACACACATTACGGAATATCAAATTAAAAGATGTTGCCATTACATGACATATATTTGCCTTTTTTTTCACACCTGAATGCTCATCAATTATTATCATGATATTATTATCATGTGTGTGTGTCCAAGACAGAGAGCATACAACTGTATGCTGCTTTTATGGCTGTACACTGCTTTGTTAGTTTATATATATCCTGCTTTAATAATGTATGAGTATGTCTGTATGCTGCTTGAATGGTGTGTATGTCTGTATGCTGCTTTGTTAGTGTACATATCTATATGCTGCTTTGATTGTGTATATGTCTGTATGCTGCTTTGTTAGTGTATGTACATCATTTACACGTGTGCTGCTTTGTCAGTCCATATATCTGTATATTGCTTTGTCAGTGTATATCTGTAACTTGCTTTGTTTATGTATACATCTGAATGTTGCTTTGTTAGCATTTATCTGTGTACAGCTTTGTAACAAGTGGCAACACACGCATAACAAGATCCAATGGCCTTGCTGAAACAATCCTCCAAGGAACTGTTGAGGGAGGGATATGGAGGGGGAAAAATGACTGACTGACAACACTGCAGAATGAACAAGAAAACTATTTGCAGAGACCCAGGCTTTGACATTTTTTTATTTTATTTTATTTATTTTTAAAAATATTTTATATATTTTTTCTCAAGGCCTGACTAAGCACATTGGGTTACTCTGCTGGTCAGGCATCTGCTTGGCAGATGTGGTGTAGCGTATATGGATTTGACCGAACGCAGTGACACCTCCTTGAGTTACTGATACTGACAGACCTGGAGGAATCTAGTGAACAGTTCTTCAGTACAGAGCCCCACTGACTCATCACAGAGTTGAGGGGAAATAATAATAAGAAGAAGAAAGCATTGTAAGTGTATACATCTGTATACTTCTTTGTAAGTGTATATATCCGAGAACTGCTTTCTGTTTATATTCAGTCCTTTCTTAGTCAAGTTAGTGTTTGTATCTGTATACTGCTTTTAAATTGTATGTGTATGTGTACTGCTTTGTTAGAGTTTATACCTGTGTTCTGTTTTGTATGTCTATTTTCTGCTTCATTAGTATTTTCATTTTATTTCTGCTTTATTAGTATTTATATATACTTACTACTCTGTTAGAATACAGATTTGTGTACTGCTCTGGCAGTGTTAATAAATCTGTGTCCTGCTTTGATAGTGTTCATATATCTGTGAACTTTGTTAGTATACAAATCTGTATACAGCTTTTGTTAGTGTATATATCTGTGTACTGCTTTGTTAGAGTATATATCTGTCTCCTGCTCACTTAGTGTATATATCTATGTACTGTTTTGATGGTTTCTGTATCTGTGTACTGCTTTTTTAGCAAGCTAGATATGTGCAGCGGAGTGATGGCCCAGAGGTAACGCATCCGCCTAGGAAGTGAGAGAATCTTAACACACTGGTTCGAATCACAGCACAGTCGCCAGTATTTTCTCTCCCTCCACCAGACCTAGAGTGGTGGTCTGCACACTAGTCATTCGGATGAGACAATAAACTAAGGTCCCATATGCAGCATGCACTTAGCACACGTAAAAGAACCCACGGCAACGAAAGGGTTGTCCCTGGCAAAATTTTGTAGAAAAATCCACTTCGATAGGAAAAACAAATAAAAAAAACTGCAGGCAGGGAAAAATACAAAAAGATGTGTGGCTCTCTCAGTGCAGCGACACGCTCTCCCTGGGGAGAGTAGCCTGAATTTCACACAGAGAAATCTGTTGTGACAAAAAAAAAAGGAGTAATACAATAATACAATATAAAAATAATTGTCTATGTATTGCTTTGTTAGTGCATGTATCTATGTTCTGCTTTGTTAGTGTTTAAATGTGTGTACTCCTTTGTCAGAATATGTATGACTTTGTAAGAGTATATGTCTGTGTACTGTTTTGTTAGTGTAAATATCTGGCTGCTGCTTTCTTATGTTCATATCCATGTTCTGCTTTGTGAATATGTTTATGTTCTGCTTTGTTAGTGTTTATATCTGGCTGCTGTTTCATTATTGTACATATCTGTGTTCTGCTTCGTTTGTGTATAAATGTACGTACTGCTTCATTGGTATAGATATCTGCATACTGCTTTCAGAATGTATAACTGTATATTGCTTTGTTAGTGCATATCTGTATATTGCTTTGCTATTGCACATATCTGTGAGGTACTGCAATATTAATGTACATATCTATGTTCTGCTTTGTTGGTGTTTATATACATATATATCTATGAACTGCTATCTCAGTGTAAATATGTGTGTAGCTTGGTTACTGTATCTAAAGATAGATAGCCAGCTAGATAGATATATATACGAGGGTCATTCAATAAATACGGTGAATTTTTCGGTATAAGGACTTCTAATACAGATAGAAGCTTACTTTAAACATTTTTTTTTTTGTTTTACTTCTTTTTCACATGGATTTAATTTGTTTTGCAGATTAAAAAAAACTTTGAGAGTTTTGGCAATTAACAAAGATGGCCGACCAAGAAGCATGCTCCAGGATTGAACAGCGGTCAGTTACCAAGTTTTTGGTTGCTGAAGGGTGCAAACCAGTTGAAATTCATAGGAGAATGTCAACTGTTTATGGTGCCACATGTTTCAGCCGAAAAAATGTCTACAAGTGGGCTAAATTGTTTAAAGAAGGACGGAGCAGTGTTGAGGATGAAGACAGGCCTGGAAGGCCTACAGAAGTGAGGTCTCCTGAGGTGATCGAATCAGTCAATGACCTCATTCAGTCTGACAGAAGGGTGACAGTGGATGACATTGCAAGGACTTTGAGCTTATCTGTTGGGACAGCACACAAAATTGTCCATGATGACCTTGGCTACTCGAAGGTCAGCTGCCGGTGGGTGCCAAAGATGCAAGGCCTCACACAGCAGCCCGAACGGTGCAGACCCTCAACGAGCTGGGCTGGGAACTGCTCCCTCATCCCCCTTACAGCCCAGACCTTGCCCCTTCAGACTGTTTGGTCCCTTGAAAGCGTTCACGAGAGGCACAAAGTTTGAAAGTGACGATGAAGTCAAAAGTGTTGTGAGCGACTGGCTGAGACATCAGTCCAAAGATTTTTACGCTGAGGGAATACGGAAGCTTGTGCACAGATGGGAAAAGTGTGTGACAGTGCTGGGAGACTATGTTGAAAAAAAAAGAAAAAAAAGTAAGCTTCTATCTGTATTAGAAGTCCTTATACCGAAAAATTCACCTTATTTATTGAATGACCCTCGTACAATACATAGATATATATATATATATATGTGTGTGTGTGTGTGTGTAACAGAAAAAGCTTGCTCTATCTCATGTTCCCATGTCTATCAATGGGAACAGAAAGACCAAGCTCTGTCACACGTTCTACACATTCTAAAGTTCACCAATGGGAACGGAAAGAACATGATCTAACATTCCAAAGTTCACTGATGGGAACAGAAAGAACATGATTTTACATTCCAAAGTTCACTGGTGGGAACAGAAAGAACATGATTTTACATTCCAAAGTTCACCAATGGGGAACAGAAAGAACATGATTTTACATTCCCAAGTCCACCAATGGGAACGGAAAGAACATGATTTTACATTCCAAAGTTCACCAATGAGGAGTAGAAAGAACATGATCTAACATTCCAAATTTCACCAGTGGGGAACAGAAAGAACATGATCTGACATTCCAAAGTTCACCAGTGGGGAACGGAAAGAACACGCTCCAAGTTGACCTATGGAATCAGAAAGAACATGATCTAACATTCCAAAGTTCACCAATAGGGAACAGAAAGAACACCCTTTAACATTCCCAAGTTGACCTATGGGATCAGAATGAACACACTCTAACATTCCAAAGTTCACCAAAGGGATCAGATAGAACATGACCTAACGTTCCCAAGCTACCAATGGGAAGAAAAAGAACACTCAAAAATTCCCCAGCTGACCAATAGGAACAGAAAGTATACGCTCCACTTATGTTCACAAGTCCATCAGTAAGTGGATTCAAAACGGTATGGCCTGATTGTGTGCTTGAAACTTGAACTTTGTCCTATCGTAGGAAGCTGCACTTCGACACTTCTGTTTGCATGTTGGCTGAAGGCAACATTGAATCCCACAGTGAGACCAAAACACCCCTTCATGAGGTTATCTTAATCCCTTGATGGCAGCTGACAAGTAAGCTTGTCAGGAAAGGGCAGTCAAATCAGACTATGCTCTTCTTCTTCCTCGTTTGTGGGTTGCAACTCCCATGTTCACTTGTGAGTAAACGAGTGGGCTTTTACATGCATAACCGTTTTTACCCTGCCATGTAGGCAGCCATACTCCATTTTCGGGGGGGGCGCATGCTGGGTATGTTCTTGTTTCCAAACCCAGCGAATGCTGACATGGATCACAGGATCTTTAACATGCGTATCTGATCTTCTGCTTGCATATACACACGAAGGGGGTTCAGGCACTAGCAGGTCTGCACATGTGTTGACCTGGGAGATCAGAAAAATCTCCACCCTTTACCCACCAGGTGCTGTTACCGAGATTCGAATCCGGTACCCTCAGATTGAAAGTCCAACACTTTAACCATTCGGCTATTGTGCCAGTCTGACTATACTCAATGGTCAGAATATCAGTCAACATTATTTATTGCACTTTTTGTTGGGATTGTTTATAAAATCATTGCTTTACGTCCTAAGAGTATACAAAAGAGTAGCAACTTTCCTTAAAATTCATACCGTACTGATCTCTTTTCACCAAGGCTCAACTGTCTTGGGGTTAATGAACAACAGCCAACACCACATGTCATGCAAGGTCATTCTGGTGAGCAAAATGGACACAACTTACATACATGACAACAACTCCCTCTCTCTCTCTGTTAGACTGACTGGCAAGAGAGGAGATACTGGGTGACTGGAGAGATTGAGAGACACAGAGAGAGGGGAGAGACATAGACAGAGGGGAGAGACTGAAAGACTCAGACAGAGGGCAGAGGGGAGAGACTGAGAGACTCAGACAGAGGGGAGAGACTGAAAGACTCAGACAGAGGGCAGAGGGGAGAGACTGAGAGACTCAGACAGAGGGGAGAGACTGAAAGACTCAGACAGAGGTGAGAGACTGAAAGACTCAGACAGAGGGGACAGACTTGAGAGACTCAGAGGGGACAGACTGAAAGACTCACAGGGGAGAGACTGAGAGACTCAGGCAGAGGGGAGAGATTGAGAAACAAAGAGGGGACAGATTGAGAGAGACAGAGGGAACAGATTGAGAGACTCAGACAGAGGGAACAGACTGAAAGACAGGCAGAGGGGACAGACTAGAGACTCAGACATAGGGGATAGACAAAGATACACACAGAAAGGGGAGAGACTGAAAGACTCAGGCAGAGGGGAGAGACTGAAAGACTCAGACAGAGGGGACAGACTGAAAGACTCAGACAGAGGGGACAGACTGAAAGACTCAGACAGAGGGGACAGACTGAAAGACTCAGACAGAGGGGACAGACTGAAAGACTCAGACATAGGGGATAGACAAAGATACACACAGAAAGGGGAGAGACTGAAAGACTCAGGCAGAGGGGAGAGACTGAAAGACTCAGACAGAGGGGACAGACTGAAAGACTCAGACAGAGGGGACATACTGAAAGACTCAGACAGAGGGGATAGACAAAGATACACACAGAAAGGGGAGAGACTGAAAGACTCAGGCAGAGGGGACAGACTGAAAGACTCAGACAGAGGGGACAGACTGAAAGACTCAGACAGAGGGGACATACTGAAAGACTCAGGCAAAGGGGAGAGATAGAGAGACACAGAGAGAGGTAAGAGACACAGAAAGATGGGAGAGACAGAGAGTCACAAAGAGAGTAAAGAAACATACAGACAAGAGAGAGAAGGGCTGAGGAAGAGATACTGATGGACAAAAAGACAGACAGAATAAAACAGGGAAATGACTTTCTTCAACTTTTAAAGAAAATTAACATGAAGACAATCTGATGAGTGGCAGCAATTAGAAACAACAACATGTCACACAATGATTTTTTTCACAAAGATCTTTTTAATTTGTCACACTGTCAGACAACGCACAAAGTGCATACCATGAGGCTTGGCTGTGTTAATAATGTGGAACTTATCCATAGCTTTCTTGCCATCAGTAAGTACTGCAGCAGATCAAAACAGTTCTTTCATTAACCAACAGACATATAACTGACGTTTATCTTCATACTTACAATTGTTTGTCGCTACATTCTGTCAATGACAGAAACTTAAATTTATAATTGAACTTCATATCACATAACCTAAAATATGCAGCTTACCAGCCCTCAAGCGTATACACACACACACACACACACACACGCACATTCACACACACAAAATGGCGCACACAGCAGGGTGACCAACAACCATTTCATCTCCATAAATTACCAACACAGCAGTCAATGATTTTTTTTCTCTAAGAATATACTGATTTTTCGATTTGGTACATGGAAAACTTAAAGCATTATGAATTTACAAAAGATAATATATTCTTTTAATGTAACAGACTATTGTGAGAAAGAGAAAGGGGATGTGGTAGCAGAAGGGAATGTGTGCGCATGTTTGTGTGTGCGTGCACTGTTGTCTCTGTGAGTTTCAGCAAGGGGCTGTATGTCTTGGTGTATATACATATCAACAAGCACTCATACGATTTGTAGATATGTGTGTGTAAGCATAAGTACATATGTCTGCATTTGTGTTGGTGAACAGGCCTACGGAGACCTGCCTGTGGACATGTGTGTCTGCTAAAATGCTTTCACATGAAACAAGCAGCCAGTTAAATGCTATACTGTTGCGCAACAGGACACAATAGCCCTATAAAATAAATGATAAATTAAAAGCTACACAAGCTGACATCACCAACAGTACAAGTTTACTGAACAGATTGTCCACATGATAACCACACAAGTGCGCTGTGAACACTCTCTGACAGATCAAAGAGGGGAGGACCAAGAGACCACATACACAACTGGCACCAAGACACGGAAAGACAGGACAGCACACAGTCACAGGAGTGGGGGGTCAGCACAGTGCCAGACATGTCACACACCGACACACACAGGCGCTAACAGTCCACACTACTATTTCACTGCCTTCATCTGCCATAGACCGTCGTTCAAAAAATGGATGTTGTCCACGCCCACACCTTTGTTCTTGCTGATGCTGTTGAACGCAACACAAAACATCATCATCATGCAGTTCTTTCATACACTCATTAACACATCATCATCATCATCATCATCATCCAGTTCTTTCATACACTCATTAACACATCATCATCATCCAGTTCTTTCATACACTCATTAACACATCATCATCATCCAGTTCTTTCATACACTCATTAACACATCATCATCATCCAGTTCTTTCATACACAACTTAACACATCATCATCATCCAGTTCTTTCATACACTCACTGAACACATCATTTCATCATTGTCCAATTCTTTCAAACACTCATCAACACATCAACATCCAATTCTTTCATACACTCATGAACACAACACCACACTTCAACATCATCATCCAGTTCTTTCATATACTCATTAACACAAAATCACACACATCATCATCATCCAGTTCTTTCATACACTCATTAAACTGCTTCTTCCATAGAGATGGACATTCTCAAGTAAGCATAAAGTGAATACACTGACTTCTCCATTACATTTTATTCACACAAATACTAACATTTGTACATATGGTCATAATGTTCAGTACACTTTGACAAAATAAATGTGTTCAAGAAACTATTTGGTTATCACTGTGGAAGTGTGTTTCACTATCAAGATGGATTTTACAACAGATTTCTGCCAAGGGCAATACTTTTTCTTGCCATGGGTTCTTTTACTTGCACAAAATGCATGCTGCCCATGGATAACTCTGGTTATTGTGTCATCCGAAAGACTGGCACCCAGACCACCGCACAAGGGCTAATGGAAGAGGGGAGATGGGTAAAAACCGTTGTCCATATAATAGGAAATGAACCCGTGAACACTTGCTTCATGTTTGGGCGCATCATCACCAGGCAACCACTCCACATCATCTGTCAGTGTACTATCAGCTTACATAGTGCTAACAGCCCACTTACATGTCTTCGGTGGACAGTTTGGTGATGCCCACAGCCAGCGCCGTGTCTTTGCCTTCCGCCATCACTGCCTGATATACAGTTATGGAAACAACCCAACACACAGGGCTCTACTTTAATCAATATAATATACATACATTTATGTAGCATAACCATGCGACTCTAAGCTCATTTAACAATAATAGATGTGGTATGAATAAGGTGCAGGAAAAATTTGTTTTTTAAATACAACAGGGTAAAAATTATATTTGAAAAAAGTGTAACATCACTGAAAACAGTCACTTTTCCCACCTCACCCTCCTCACACACACACACACACTTAGTCATGATTCAATCCATATGTATTATTACTGCATCTATTGTTATTGCATCCTCCAAACATCAAAGAGATTAACTTTCAATCCTCCACACATCAAAGAGATTAACTTTCTTTCAATCTACGAATCTGATTTATGATGCATGCAGAGCAATGATGGCCCTGTCTAAGTGGTCCAACAAAGGATACAACAATGGTGTCTTTGTCCACTTTGGTCATGCGGGCCATTGGTGAGGTGAGTCCTGGACACATGATGTTGGCCCCGCTCAGCACAAACCCTATGGCCCCCTTGTCCACACGCATGTGTGGCAACATGAAGGGGACTGGAAAAGACAAACAAACAGCACATAGAAGCCAAGGTCCCAACAAATGTGATGTAACACAATTCCATACTTTTTCCAGACCAGACTGAAAGTTTTCCCTACCAAACACAGCCAAACTGAATGAAAACAAAAATTGTCTGCAACACCACTGACAACAGTTTGGCTAATCTCCCAAAATCAATGTTCAATTTTCATCACTTTTTGTTTTTTGATAAACACATGAAGCTCTTTGCTGAATGGTATTGGTCAAGGATTTTATTAAAATTCCAAGACTTGTCCAGACACTTAAGGGCAAAAAATCATATTTTCCCCCAAGACTTTACCAGCCTGCAAATGGTTCTGTCATTTTTCCAAGACTTTTGCAGACTTTCATGACTTCTGTATAAACCTTGTGTACCATACTTTACTGACTACAAGGTGCTTTGGATTATAAGGCACACCTATTTTTTTTTAATCTATTAACAAGACAAAAGATTCAACATGTTATGAGGATACCATGAAAATGATAAACAAGAAGTCTTGAAATTGAAAGATCGATTGCTGCCTCAGCCATGTTTGCAACTCCAAAGGAAGTCAATGTGGAGGCATTGACATCGAGGCATCATTAATGGAACTCTTCACACCTTACATCATCTGCTCTCAAGACTAAAGACTGGTCTACTGTCTATACCCAGGTACAGAAATCCACTGTTCAACATGTGCAAACGATACCCCCCCAACCCCCAAAAAAGAAGGGAAAAAAAGTAAACTAACTACAGCTGAAAAAGTTACCAGTAAGAAAGTATGCACATTAAAATACAATCTCTGAGTAATTTGCCAGTAAGAAAGTATTACATTAAAATACAATCTCTGAGTAATTTACTAGTAAAAAAAAAAAGTATGTACATTAAAATACTGTAATACAATCTCTGAGTAATTTACCAGTAAGAAAGTATGTACATTAAAATACAATCTCTGAGTAAGTTATCAGTAAGAAAGTATGTACAGTAAAAATACAATCTCACATACACAAATTATAGTCCTCCACCCATCTGTAACCCACAAACTCATGTACTTCCCCTCCCCCCTCTACCCCTACACCCACTTTCATAACCCCTGTTGAACTCAACCTTCTTGAATCTGTGATACCTGATATGGAAACTTGCCAATTTTTGTGAAAGAACATTCTTCATATATCCACTGCTGCCACAAATGCCGTAGTTGTGATTTGAAGCAATGTCACACTTCCAAGCTCTAAACAACCAGAGGTTATGTTGCCAAGCATGAAAAAGGAAACCCAAAATAGACATGGTTCAAACTTACATTTATGTAGTAGTCTGAGGGTGGGGTACAGCGGTCCATCCCGCTGTCTGAAGAAAAGCAGCTCTCCACTCTGAGATGCCAGAATTTCAATGTGCTCTTGGCTGAAATAAACATTCAAAGTTAAATGCATCAACATTGTCAAGACTGGAAAATTTCTTTCTTTATTTTTTCTTTTTAAAACTTTGTGTTTGAGGCTGCTGTATGCTAGTGATACTGAGTGAACTGCCAAACTGCCAACAGAACTGCTCAGACTGGAGGAAATACCTCATTACATGGGAGGAGAAGTGAGGCATTGTGAAAATTACATTTAGAGAAACCAGAGTAAGTGAAGAAAATAGGATAAAAATTATCGGAGGTAAAGAACATTACAATGGATGTATTCCATAACTGCTGCTTATCAGACAAGCACAACAGCTGAGTGGTTAAAGCATTAGACCTTCAATATGAGGGTCCTGGGTTTGATTTTTGATTGCAGTGCTTAGGATGCAGATTTTTCCAATCTTCTGGATCAACAGATGTGCAGATTAAAGTTCCCGTAATCCAGGTTGGCATTCTTAAGGTTCTTATAGGAACAAGAACAGACCCAGCATGCACACACCCCAAAATAGAGTGTGTCTGTCTACATGGCAAGGTAAAACAGTCAAATATACCATTATATGTAAAGAGCCCACTCATACTCATGATACTGTAAGTTTAGTGATTGTGGAAGATGCAGCCCATGAATGCAGCAGAAGCTGCTAATTGGGTTATTCTGTTCACATTCAATTATACACTGATAGTGACACCTGAAGTGAACTTAGCTGTACACCTAGAGCACCTCAGTGATGCTGTGTGACTCAATCAAATGACAGAACGGTCACGTGACACACTGAAAAGTAACCTGTATATTATACTGAAGATTACTGATTTTTCCTGCAGATCTTTAAAAACAATACAACAGAAGAGAATAAGGGAATGAGATGTATACTTCCATCAAATATCAAACCGTACTATATCATCAACTAATGACATCTGCACTGACATAAATTTATTTGCATGTGACTAAACATGACTTCTTCTTCTTCTGCATTCACTTGTATGCACACGAGTGGGCTTTTACGTGTATGACCGTTTTTACCCCGCCATGTAGGCAGCCATATTCCGTTTTTGGGGGTGTGCATGCTGGGTATATTCTTGTTTCCATAACCCACCGAACGCTGACATGGATTACATGATCTTTAACATGCGTATTTGATCTTCTGCTTGCATATACACACGAAGGGGGTTCAGGCACTAGCAGGTCTGCACATATGTTGACCTGGGAGATCGTAAAAATCTCCACCCTTTACCCACCAGGCGCCGTCACCGTGATTCGAACCCTGAACCCTCAGATTGACAGTCCAACACTTTAATCACTCGGCTATTGTGCCCATCACTAAACATGACAAAGATTGGTCCTCAGGCGTTAGTACACAACATGCATGGCTGAGGCAAGTGGGAGCATAAGTAACTTGCAATGCACCATCTTTACATGCAGAGGTGAGGAGGAGACAGTCATACTCTCTATTGAAGACACTGAATAACAAATATAATTATGTATTATATTTACTACTAAATCAAAATATTAAAAATAAAAAATAAAAAAAAGAAAGAAAAAAAGTACTCATTAACATCAGTACTTCTTTATGCTTATATCTGTAGCTGTGTGAACATTGTTTCACTTAAACTAAGCTGCAAAGAATCTATTAATTACAATGTGTCGAAAAATTCTTAGTAGAGATTTCATATTACTACATTAATAATTTTTCTTTTTAATTAAAAAACTGTTTGTATTACAGAGCATGAGCTATAAGTATAACTGTAGATAGTTTGGCAATATCTATGGATATAGTAAAATTTACATTTCATATACTAAATAGTTTACATATTCATATAACTAAACAGTTTACATATTCATAAAAACAATAAGTTTGTCCCATCATTTGCAAAATTTCACAACCTAACAACAGAATCTGAACTGACACACAGTATGATCATGTGATACACTGATTCCAAATTTCACTGACACCTCCTAGACAGAAAGCTTGTGGTGTTGACAATAAAAGTTATACATACACTCCACAAACAGGAAATACACACACATGTAATGATGGATATGATTCATTCAAGAATCAAATAAAACACTCCATGTGTACAAACAAACAATTAGCAAAAGATCAAGAAGCACTTTAGTCACTCACTATGATGGTAGACAGAATGTAAAAGGTCTGCTATGAGGAACTGATTTCCCTGAACAGGGGAACTTCTTCTTCTTTGTTCACAGGCTGCGACTCCCATGTTCACTCGTATGGAAACAAGTGGGCTTTTACATGTATCACTGTTCTTACCCTGCCATGCATGCAGCCATACTCCATTTTGGGGGGTCCAACAAACAAGGGAACATATCAACTAATCAAGTGATGGAATGAGAAGGGCTGTTCCATATTACTGGGCAAAGAGAGGAGAAATAAGAAAGAACACTTACCTTAATATTGATTAAAGTTCAACACTCATAAACAAAACTTATTGTTCATTAAAAAAACAAAAACAAAACAACAACAACAAAAAACACAAGATTAAAAATACTAATTTAGTCTCACCATTTGACAAGTTTGAGGGCTTCTTTTTTTGGCAGGATTTGGTCAATGTAATCCTCAACATGGGGAAACTGATCCAACACCTGGCTCCGGATTCCTTTTTGCACAGAGGATTTGGCGTTATTGACGTTAGTCACCATCTCCTTGGCAACAAATCTGAAACAAATTATAAATCAAACATGCATGTAACATGTCTGGGTCAGCCGCTAATCCAGGAGACCATCAGATCACATTTCAGCTGTTCTGACACATCATGTACACATTATTCAAATATCTCCCTTTCCCTTCGCCTTCTATTCTATGTTATTACCACCAACATCAGTTCAATGGCCCAGATCTGACAGCATGGGTGACGGGTCATACATACTAACATAGGGCGACCATTTTTAGATTGTTTAGCTTCCTAAGTTCCAGACGGCTGTCGTTTTGAGGCGTGCACAGAGTGAATAAATCAATGAAAGATGGTGCCTCACATTTAAAACAATAGGAAGACACACTGTTACTTACTTCTTGAACATGATGCTTGTTAGCTATCTGCAGTCTCAGATTTTCCCACAGGTCTATAAATTAGTTTCATTCAGCACAAAACGTGGGGAAACCGGAAGTTCTATCTCTCGGAAGTTACCACCGGAAACTGTTCAATTTGGTTTGTCCATAATTGCAAAAAAAGCTAAAACATTTATCTGCGTATGACACTCGTCGATGGTGATCAGTCACAATAATGTATGTGGCATCAATTTGTGGAATCCTCTGGGTAACAAGTAGCAGTAAATAATTGATTGCTTTGGAATTTTCATGAAAAGACCATCTGATCTTCATGCAGGAGACATGACAGATTCTCGTAACCCCTAGGCTGCCTATATGACGAGATAACTCGTCATGGAAAGCATGTACGCTTCGCTGCCACAATGACGAGATAAGTCGTCATCAAAATATTCTGACTTTTCCCTGCTTTGCATTCAGTTCGTTGACAAAAATGCTGGTAGCTTTCGCTTGGGGAATCTGTCTAGATTCTATTCATAGCTAGAAATACCATCTGCGTCATAAGACAGTCCTTTATTTGAACGTTTTGGTTGGGTTACTGGCCGCAGTCTTGCCTGGCTCCTCTCCTCGCTCGCTCAACAAAATGTCCGACTGACTGTGTGCTCAAGACATGCGATCGTGACGAACTAAATCAACCAAGATTACTATCTTTAGCTGATGCTCAGAAAGAACTGAAGCATAAATTCGAAGGAGAAGACAGTGGTGAACATTTATAGGACGATTTGAAAAAAAATAAGGGAACAATCAAGAGAGTGGCCAAGATTCGACAATCAGTGAGTGATGCCGGCTGTTCAGCTCTAGCAGACGACAGAAGTCACCGAATTTTTAGCAGTGTGAGCTATTTTCTTGGCACTCAGCCAATGCGGTCTGGTGAGAACTGGATAAAGTGACTGTGTGACAGGGGTGAAGAGGAGGGGGGTGGCGACTGAGGGGGCGTGGCCTCACATCCATATTATCACTTGCAGAAGTCACAATGCATTATGTATCTATTTCTTTTTCGGTTTTTTTTGTTTTGTTTTTTTACTCACTTGTGTAAATATAGTGAGTCTATGTTTTAACCCGGTGTTCAGTTGTCCATGTGTGTGCGTGTGTGTGTGTGTGTGTGTGTGTGTGTCTGTGTGTCCGTGGTAAACTTTAACATTGACATTTTCTCTGCAAATACTTTGTCAGTTGACACCAAATTAGACATAGAAATAGGACAAATTCAGTTCTTTCCAGTCATCTTGTTTAAAACAATATTGCACCTCTGGGATGGGAACAAAAAATTTTTTTTAAAAGAAGCCAAATTATATGCAAACTGCATTTACAGTTATATTTATATTTTTTGTATTCTCTAAACTTGGCACTTTGATCTGATATTCTGACACAACAACAAGAGCAGTCATTATTATCATTTTTTGTTCAAACAGGAACTTCTTTTGCTAAGCATGGAAATTTTATTTATTTTACAAACGTTTTGGTGCAGATAGTAAAAAATGGGAAATTAATCTGCAATTAATGCTATGGGACTTAATTTGCTTTAAACTGATCTTTCTCATCTTAAACATGACATTTTGAAATTATACTCAAAACATAAAAAGCTTGTGTGTACAGGGCTTTGACTATGCCAGTTCATTCGCCCAAGTGGTCTTTTTCGGAAAATACTAAAATCAATACGACGAGTGGACTTTACAGATATATTGGCTGAGCCCTGAAGGTCATGGGCAAAAATCAATTGCGTACACATATTTATACACATTCAAAGCGCGTGCTCATATTCTTCGCGAACGCGAATGACGCCATTTTGTTTCAAGTTGTTGACCTGCCCGTTCAATCCTATATTCAATCCTATATTCAATCGACAATACATGATTACATGTGATGGAAAGTTGGGGAAGGAGACCGTTAAATATTTATCCAGAGAAAGATTTGTGAACGCATCACTTACTGGATTATGCCCCAAACTGCCATAAAAATATCCACAGAATCAGTCGGAATTCACAGTTAAAAATTGTAAACCATGTGAGTTAATACCCTTGAACTGATTACGATGAAACGAAAAAATTTCCAGTCTTGACTTTTCTCAAAATGAAGTCTTTTTCACTTCTTACGACGTTTAGAAGTACTTGTACTTGGTTCTACATGTTATTAGTTTAACAAAATACTAAATTTTCATGTCAACTTTAAAAGTATAAAACTAGAATGAACATAAAAGAGAAATTGAATTGACTGTGTCGCACTACATGCCCGGCGGGTGTAACTAAACTTCAGTGTACATCTATCTAGATCTAGAGAAAACGGCTAAATGTTGCAGTGTGATTCCAGGATAGCAACGTCTCCTTTACCGCGGACTTAAAAAGAATTTTTTTTTTTATTGCCCTTAAAGATTTTTTGAATGCCCAAGATACAGCAGAATAATATGATTTAAACAGCGTTCTCAATGTAGCGCGAATACCGCAATTGATTTATCGCCCTTTAAAAAAGTATGTTCAAATATTAAATTTTAGAACGTTAGTTAAGGAGCCACGATAGTGTAATGGGAAGACAGTTTCTTCTCACCTGATTATGACTTCTTTTTTTTTTCTTTTTTCTTTTTTAACCCGAAGCTTTATAATAACAAATACAGAACACATTTTAACGATTAGATTATTTTTTTAAGTGTATCACAAGTGTCTTGAAGGCCTTGCCTCTCTTGTGTATTTTTTTTTTTTTTTGCAGATCTAAGCGCGTGCAGCGCTGATTTTGAATCTACACACAGAGAAATTTGACCGTAATCATTTTTATGAAAATCTAGAATGTGAATCAAAGTCATGAGTATGGCCACGAGGTCAGCAGTAAAGACTGTAAATTGTTTGTACAATTACAAGTGGTACATTTTCTCATGGTTCGATTCCGGATTTCCAAAAGCTGCTCCCGTTTTGCCATTATCAAGAACCGAATCACCTGTATACATTTTTTGATATTATTACCATTTCTATATTTATTTTCCAACATCATGAGAGCATGCAGAGCTCTTTAATATATTAGTCGATTTATTTTTCGAGATTTGTGTAGTCTATAACAAAGTTGGGTTTTCTCAATTCCCACGATGGTGTGGTTGAGAATGGCGGTTCTCTCTCTCCCTCTCTTTCTCGATGCACACTTCCACTGTCCATTCCTTGGCAACTTCGAACACAGTTACGTTAGCACAGTTAGCATTGTTACGGGGTTTGTCACTGATTTTGTTCTGTGTGTTATGGTTACCGTTGTGAGGCCACACATCGAACAGCGGGTATCAAGTTTCCCCCACCGATCCTCCCGCTTCCTCCCACTCCAAATCTCGCCACCTGGGACCCCCCCTCTCCCCCCTCCCACCAAATCTCGCCACCTGGGACCCCCCCACCCCCCTTCCCACCAAATCTCGCCACCTGGGACCCCCTCCCACCCCAAATCTCGCCACCTGGGACAGAGAGAGAGAGAAAGATAGATCAGAGAGAGAGGCAGCAATGTGGTTTTGTGGTGCTTGGGATAATCAAAACAGAGCGGTGGTTCACGCCGAAGAGAGAGAGAGAAACGAAAACGGAAACGGAATGGTTTATTCACATATAGGCCTCAGCCCCAAGTGAAGGGGTTAATATGTACATTATACAACTCAATAAGACAACATAAGCAAACAAGCAATTATAACAAAACATAATTATATTCATTTCACGAAGTGACTATTAATTTTCTCTAAGTTTGAAAGCCTTATACAAAAACAAGGAAAAATCACGAACGTCCTTACTGTTGCTTGACGACATTAACAGACTTAATTTAAACAATATTTTGCTTTTATAAACATTTCACGAATATTTTCTAGCACTGGGCAACAAAGAACAAAATGCAATTCGTTTTCTTCAGATTCGTTACATAGAGGGCAGACTAAATCATTCGTACTAGAAGTTTTGTATCTTGAGCGATGCACTGTCAGTTCTGATATTCCTAATCTAAATTTCGTTGTTATAAATTTCAAGTGTCTGTCCATATCTTGCAGTAGATAAGGTTTTAAATCATGCACACTACAGAAAGTTCTGTACATATCAAATCTCTCGCAGGTATGAATATGATTATTCCAAGTCTGCCATCTACAATCAATTAGCTTTTGGCGGAAAACAAATATAAAACCATTAACACTTCCAACACCCTGTTCCATCCACACAAAACCAAATCCATATTCAAACAAACAAAGACGAACCTTAGTTACCCAGTTTTTCTTTCCCTTGATATCTAAATCATCAGTACAACATTTTATAAGCCTTAGACGGTATCCTGCTATCTTCCATGTGAACAAGTTTGATCCAGTAGCGAATACAATTCAAAACAGAGTTTATATATATAGGATATCGGTTTGTTTCACCATAAACAAAGTCATTTGGCGTTCGCCATATCTACTCCTAAAAATTTCTTTAAAGCCAACAAATGAACTGATTCACAATGAAAAACAGCATTATCTAGCCCCCATAGCTCAGATCCATATTGCGCTATTGGTTGTATTTTGGCAGTCAAAAAGCTTAAAGAATAAATTAAATGAATTATTGTTTAACATACATGATCTTTTCATTACACATATCAAAGCATTTTTTGCTTTACTTGCAAGTTCCTTGCAAGCAGCAACAACTGAAAACTTAAACGGGTTGAGAAGAGAATTCCTAAATATCTATACACATTAACAATAGGCATTGCAACACCATCATAAAACCATCGTTCTCTCACACTTAAATATCCACCTTTCCGAAATACTATTATGTTACTTTTAGACATATTTACCTTTAGTTGAAGAGATGTTGTTGCACGCTGTAAACTATTTAATTGTGTTTGTAGGCCTGTAACTGTTTCTGAAATCAAAATGATATCGTCTGCTAACAAAAGAATAAACAATTCAAAAGCATCAAGTGAAAACACAGCACCATGCCAGAGAGAGAGAGAGAGAGAGAGAGAGAGCCAATGATAAGGATTTCAGCCTTGCTTTTATTTCCCATCTGTCCTAACCAATCTACATTCACTACATTTTGTACACAAATATACCTACACGGAGGAGGGGGATGGTGAAAGGAGAAAAACAACCCCGTGCAAATGAATATGCATGTCGAAGAAGGTACACACACACACAAGCGCTCGCGCGCGCGCTCACACACACACACACACACACACACACTGACACATAATACGTATTTATATAACATACACAGACACGCTCACACAGAGATGACAGGTGGACGGGAGAGATAGGGGTGCAAAAGAGAGAGTGCGGAATGGAGGGGGTAGGGTGGGGGTCGCCAAGTGCTGGTGTGAGCGGTTTACAACTGTTCACGATTTTTTTTTTTTTTTTTTTTTTTTTTTTCCCCGCAAGCTCATCTCGCCCGTGGGGTGAAACGATGTGAGTTCGTGTCACCGCAGTCAAAAGCGCCATTTTGTCAGGCTCAGTCGCCAGCGGTCTGGAGGAGAGAAACCACACAGCCTTGGTTGTCCGGCCTGGTAAGTACTTAGCTGTGTTTAAATGAAATGTTTAGTTTTGTTAATAACTTTGTAAATGAACTCATTCACCATCCCAGTCCTGCTGCAAGAGAGCCTCTTACCTGTTTTTATCTGACGCAAAGGTAGTCATGGATAAATCGCCAGTTTACCTTCACTGGGTGTCCACAGGAAGGAGTATTTGAAGTTCTCATTTAAAGTTCTATAAACTAAAATGGGAAAACATTACCACCACACCTCTCCCACCCCGTTTTGGCTTCTTCGCACACCCATTTATTTATATTTTTTAAATCAGAAGGTAGGGATTGATCCCAGAATGATAGCAAGCGTGTTGAAAACATCGGAATGGGAATATTGCTCATTGAAGAAGGAACAATGTTGGAAAGATATTCACCCCAGACCTCTCCAGCCTTTAACCAATTGAGTAAAGAGGGCAGGGGGTGGGGACAAAAAGGAAGTATATTTCCAATATGTTTCCAGCAGCAGGAATGGTGGGGGTGTTGGTGGCAGGGGAGGAGAGGGGGCAGGATGGAAATCATGTCCAAAAAAGAAAGACGAGAATAGTTTACATTATAGTGACAGGTTTTGATAGCAGGGATGGTGGTTCCCATTCCTAGCCAAATTGGCTAAAAACAAACAAAACAAAAATTTCATTATTGATATTTGAAGTCGTCTCTCATTTTGTTTTCAGTTTATCATTTTTGACTGGTCATTTTATCATAGAAAACAGAAAAATCTGGTTACCGCAAAATGTGGTCAGTAACTTAAGTTCAAGCATTGAATGGCAGATTTCTTTGTTCACCCCTCCTCCATCATTCCAACTGTCAAGTTTTTGTATACATTTTAGATCAGCTTTTTTTAAATTCTTCATTGTGATATTTAAAAAGTTTTAAAGGGTGTTCAAATCATCAGATTATTGATAGTGGTGTAGAACTGAGAAAGACAGAAAAATAAAACTGAACTCAAAGACATACATGAAACGTAAATCATTGATCAAAGATCTCGACTGATACGTTGTTGAAACATTAAAAAAAAAAAAAAACAGAAAAAAAAGTAAGACAACATGCATGCCCACATATTATGCACGACCCAAGCACACATAAAAATCCACACCTGCACTCTCTCCACCCCCCCTCCCCAACCGCTTCCCTCCCCACACACCTTAGTGGGGATGGTGTGGAGGGCGGATGCAGTAACAGGAAGGGCAGGGTGGAAGTCTTGCCCAAAAGTGTTGGTGGAAAAATTGTGGTTGACATTATGCAAAATTTTAATCTTAAGTCAGCTTTTCATTTTTGCAGTTTGTTGAAAGGTGTGAAAAGAGTGCCTGAAAGTGTTCCATTTTTTTTCCAAAATGAAAAGTTACAAGATAAGAATTTTAATGATCATTTATATTTCTGTCCCCCCCCCCCCCTTTAAATGAATGTTTTCATTTGCTTTTATATTTAATTTTGTTGAAAAATATCAACCGCGTTATTCAATATCCTCCATGCCCCAAAAGGGATTAAAAGATGAAAAAGAAAATGTTCAGGCATTATAAAACTTTTGAAATTTCTTTATGCCCCCCCCCCCCCCCCCCCCCCGCCCCCTCACTCATTCAAATTTTTTTTATGCATTTTACATTTAGATACTCTTTGTTACATTTTTTCTTTTTAGACACAGTTACACAACATGCATACATACTTACTTAAAACGCTGAAGCAGAAGGTGACCATTTCCCCATGGAATGCTACTGATGTGATGGAGACATTTACAATTTAGTGATGCTTGCAACCTCTGTGGGATAAATATCAAAAGTGAACGATGTCTAGACAAAACAAAGAAATATATTAGAAAATGTCAATAATGAAAGCTAACATATGCAATGATACATGACAACTGTTTCTTGAAATTTATAAAAATGATGCACTAGTTGTCAAAATGATCCAATATGCAGCACTATGTACCAATAATGTTTTAGCAAAACTATTGTTTTGTAAACCCAACCATTGACTTGACTTGATATATTTTTGCTTGAATAAAACACCCCTCTCCCTTTCCCAAGATCCCAGAAAGCCCTGACACTATTCATGTTTAAATACTTTGATTGACTGTCTTAAATGTATCTGTGGTCATGTTATTAGGGATCAAGGACGCGAACAAGGGACTTCATGAGGCCTCTGAAAAAGCAGTCAACCCCCACCCCCCCACCCACTTATCTCTCCATTCTGTCTTGTCTGTCTGTCCGTGTATGTGTGTGTGTGTGTGTCCGTCCATCTCTGTCCCTCCCTGAGGATGGTTGCCTTGAGTGGATGTGCACACTGAATTGAGCATGATGTTGAGCTTAACTCTAACCCTCTAACCCTTACTAACAACCTAAGCCTAACCCTGGTGGGAGATTACAATGTAGATGAAAATGTTAAGAATTAAAATCCAAAAGTATCAAAAGTAGATGAATCAGTTTTCAGATTTTTTGAACCTACACATATTTATCTGTGCAAAATAAAAGGAGTTGAATTATAAGTATTTATAGGTATCATTTTTGGCTCTTTTTCCTTGAAACCGTCAGAAGCTGAAAGTGATTGTATTTAACTATTAAAATTCAGTTATAAATGTTACTGGCAAAAAAATATATGTCCAGGGAGACAGGACACCTACACCAGCACCGGGGTGGATGCTGGTGATGCCAGCACCCAGGACGCTGCTTCCAGTGGGTTCCAGACAGATGGAGCCACTGACACTGACAGGTGAGATATTCAAAATCAGACAGTACTTAGACTGAAAATCTTCCGGATTTCAGGAAGTGTAAAATAAGAGACTGATTCTCCTGAAGATAATGTCAGCAGTCAGCATTAGAAGAACCACCGCAAAGACAGGCAGATGACCTTAAATGTCTGGCAAGCAGTGAGCAAGAACTCATTGTACAAGTGTAACTAATTTAGAAAATGAAACTTGGATAAAGCATTATCTGAATCTTTTGTCAACAAATTTTGAGGATTTTGTGTTGGCTTTTGTGAATTGTATAAATGGAATTGAATGGTGGGAGATTACAATATAGATGAAAATGTAAATTTTTATGCAAGATTTTTTCAACCAATGGATATTTATCTTGGCAAAATAAAAGGCATTAAATTAAGTAATATTGATAGTTATCAGTTTTGGCAGGTTTTTCCTTGACACTGTCAAAAATAAAATTAAGTGGGTTTAACTATTGAAATATGTCATAAATGTTGCTGATGAAAAAATATGTCCAGAGGGACAGAGGTCATCGACACGAGCACCACCGCTGCCAGATAGAACTTATGATGCCGACAGGTGAGGCATTACTATCTGAATGAGACTATACTTTAAACCAGAAATGATGTTGATTTCCGGAAGTGTAACATAGCTTTGACTCACTTGAAGATTATATCAGTCAGCATGGGAAGAACTAGCACAAACGTAGGCTCTGCAGATGACATTAAATTTCTGGCAGGTAGCCAACAAGAACTCATGATACAAGTGTCTGTAATTCATTTAAAAAATGAAACATGCATACTTACATTCTTAAAACGCTGAATCAGAAGGAAATGTCCTGATTCTGCCATGGCACTTGGGATTGTGAAGAACAAATAAGTGTGGCGCGAATGCCCTGAGTTTCCTAGTTTTCAGGCAGCCCACTGAGGACAGCGCCACGACTTGAGAAACACCGGGGCTGAGCAGGACACCGCCTGCGGGATCCAGGAACATGGGGCCCCCACTACTTTAGGGTGAGGGACTGCTGTTAAAATCGGGTCTTGTGCCTTGACTAGATGTAAAGACAGACAAGACAGTAAGGCACTCCTATCAAAATCAGACTGTACTTAACCCCTTCACTGCCACAGTATATAACCCTTTTAATTACACATACTTAACCGTGACCCAACTAGTGCAGACTCTGGCAGGGGTCTGACATTTCTGCCAGATAGAAAATTTCCTTTTTGGATTGCTGTGTGCCAGGCCTAATTTTAGCTTTTTTGGGTAGGTTCACCAAAGTTTTCACTGTTCATTCATTTATAGGGGTATCTCAAAGATTTTTGGCATGTTTTTTTTTTCCCTCATACCCTTGGCAATGAAGTGACAGCATTATGTTGCGATGTTTCCAGTTTTTGTGTTATCCTTGGTAATGTATATTTTAAAAACAACACACTTTCGGAACATACACTCACACATTCCTGACCATAAAACATCAAACGTATTGGAAAAATGGGTTTTCTTGTACATTTACTGAGAATGAAAATACATCGCTCGGTGTTAGTGCCAGTACACAAACTTGGCATGGTAACCCATGAAACAACCCTACTGGTATTACTGCGTGCCAGGGCAAAATACTGCTTTCCTTGGTATGTTCACTGAACAGTTCACTGCTCATTCAGTTATTGAGATATCTCAAAGGTATTTGGCATGTTTTTTTCTCACATCCTTGGCTTTGATGTGACAGTACAATTATTTGATATTGGTAGAGTAAATATGGATACACATGATATTTAAAAAAAAACACTTTCAGATCATAAACACATATTACACAACATAAAATCATACAAGTACGGGAAATACTGGCTTTCTTTGTATATGTACAAACTCGGAATGAAAATATGTAAGTTGCAGGTAGTGCCAGTGCACAAACCTGGCATGGTAGCCCATGAAACAACCCTACTGGTATTTGTACGCTTGGAAGGACTTGGCCAGGGCAAAATATATTCACTGAATAGAAATCATATTAGGCTTAGGCTTTGCAGATGACAGTAAATGTGTGGCAGGCAGTGAGCAGGAACTCATTATATAGATGCCTGTAACTTTTTAAGAAAATGAAACTGGGATAAAACAATCTAAATCTTTTGTAAACAAATACATGTATTCAGGAATTTGTGACACCTTGGATTGTAAAAAGTGGAATAGAATGGTGGGAGACAACAATGCAGATGAAATTAACAA
The DNA here is from genome assembly GCF_041734735.1 of Babylonia areolata. Taxonomy (NCBI): domain Eukaryota; kingdom Metazoa; phylum Mollusca; class Gastropoda; order Neogastropoda; family Buccinidae; genus Babylonia; species Babylonia areolata. The sequence goes on along the minus strand of NC_134882.1, from coordinate 26,888,260 downwards.
TTTAGATCCAAAAAACACCAAAGCAGATCAGTCAATTTTTAGATTTTTTCAAACTGTGAATAATTATCTTGGCAAAGTAAAAGGAGTTGGATTGTTAAAAATTTATAGGTATCATTTTTGGCTCTTTTTTTTTTTTTTTTTTTTTTTTTTTGAAAACTGTCAAAAGCCAAATTGTGTTACTATTAAAATAAATATCTGTCATAAGTGTCAATGACAAAAAAATATATGTCCAGGGGGACAGAGCGTGCCAACGCCAGCACTGGGGAGGATGCTACCGCTGCCAGTGGGTTCCAGACAGAGGGAGCCACCGACGCTGACAGGTGAGGTATTATCAAAATCAGACTACTCGACTAAAAATCGAGTGGATTTCATTAAGTGTAACCTTGCTTTGAGTGATTCACTTGAAGATCATGTCAGCAGTGGGCATTAGAAGAACCACCGCCGCAAAGACAGGCTTTGCAGATGACCTTAAATGTTTGGGAAGCAGTGAGCAAGAACTCATCGTACAAGTGTCTGTAACTAATTTAGAAAATGAAACTTTGATCAAGCATTATGTGAATCTTTTGTCAACAAATTTTTTGAGGATTTTGTGGTTTCTTTGGTGGATTCTAAAAAATGGAATAGAATGGTGGGAGATAATAATGGAGATGAAAATGTTAAGAATTTGAATCCAAAAGTACCAAAGCAGATCAGTCGGTTTTCAGATTTTTTCAAACTATGCATGTTCATTAATTTTTGTAAAATAAAAGTTGAATTGATAGATATTCATAGAATATTCCTGAAACTGTCAAAAACTGAAAGTAAATTATCAGTCATAAATGTTACTGATGAAAAAATATATGTCCAGACAGAGGACGCCAATGCCAGCACCGGGGAGGATGCTGCTGATGCCAGCACCCAGGACACCACTGCCAGTCAGTTCGAGAAAGGTGGAGCCACCGACGGCGACATGTGAGATATTCCTATCAAAGTCAGACTGTACTTAAACTAGAAATCATGTGGATTTCAGGAAGTGTAACATAGCTTTGACTGACTCGTTTGAAGATCATGTCAGCAGTCCGCATTGGAAGAACCACCACAAAGACAGGCTTTGCAGATGACCTAAAATGTCTGGCACGCAGTGAGCAAGAACACATCATTTAAATATCTGTAAATTACTTAAAAATGAAACTTGGTTAAAACATCACCTGAATCTTTTGTAAACAAATTTCTAGGATTTTGTGTTACCTTTTGTGGATTCTAAAAATGGAAGAGAATGGTGGGAGGTTACAATGTAGATGAAAATGTTAGGAATTTAAATCCCAAAGAATCAAAACAGATTAATCAGTTTTCAGATTTTTTCAAACTACGCATATTTATTTTTGTAAAATAAAAGTTGAAGTGTTAGGTAATTATAGGTGTCATTTTTGGCTCTTTTTTCCTTAAAACTGTCAAAAACTGAAAGTAAGAGCGTTTAACTATTGAAATTTATCAGTCATAAATGTTACTGACGAAAAAATGTATGTCTAGGGGGACAGAGGACACCTACACCAGCATCGGGGAGGACGCTGCCGATGCCAGCA